>NC_056725.1:729756049-730013549 GCF_019279795.1 Protopterus annectens | reverse complement strand
TAGTTTCCTAGGGTGGTTGAATTCCCAAAGAGCACTATTAAACATTTCTTGGCATTGAGTTTTATGCTATGGTTTTGGCACCAGTCATTGTCTGTGTTAGCCCTTCCTGTAGGATGTTTGTGTTTTGGGGGGATTTTATGACTGCTCCTAGTTTGCAGGCATCTGCAGATTCAATCAGCCATAGGTCCTTCACATTGGCCTTGATTTCTGAGAAGTAAATGTAAAAAAGGAGCAGACTCAGCACAGAGCCTTAAGGGATTTCGTCAGTGATTGGCCTATTTGCGTAGCTGTGATAGGGGATATCCTAACTTCCTGAGTACTACCTAAGAGCCAGCTGGCTATCCATTGTGTAGCATAAGGGTTTATGCCTATGTCCATTAGTTTGTTTACAGTTCCAGAATGGAGTATTGTATCGGATGCCTTAGCTAGGTCAAGATATGCAATATCCACCATTTTGCCCTCATCCATTACCTTGTTGACCTTTTCAAAGAAATCCATCAGATTGAGTAGGCATGATCTGTCCTTGTTGAAGCCAAACCTGGTTAGATCCAGTGTCTAAAGGTTTCTTATGTCATTATTAATCATCTCTATGGTAATTCTTTCCATGGCTTTGCATATGAAACTGGTCCGACTTATGGGTCTGTAGCTCCCAGTGTCCATTGATGGATCACTCTTATGCAGATGGGTGACTCTTACAGTCCATGCAGTGTTCTTGGTCTTAGGGAGTGCCTCTAATACCTGATCCTTAATGATCATTAAGGGGCTATGTTCAATAGCATTTCCTGAGGGGTGCATGGGAGGGGGGTGCAATTAGAGTTGAATTTGTGGGACAGTAAATTTGCTATATATTCCAGCTCTGTGAATGTGTCTCCATTTACTACCACCTCTGCATACTGTTGTGTGGTGCCTTTGAGGTTTTGGACAAAGTTATAGAAAGCCTTATGGTTGTCCTTTGCCTAGAAGGCTGTTTTTTACCAGAAAATTGCTTTGGTAGACTTAATTTGCCCTCTTAGTTGCTTGTTTAGCTTGATGAGTGAGTTTTTTTAATAAAAAAAAAAAGAACAAAGCACTTCCTGGAATGCAGAAACCATGGCTCCAAAAATGAAAAGGCAGCAAATGTATTATGTTTTAATGTACCAAACAAACCACCGTTTTTGTCCTGTTACAAACAGGACTTCATCAGAAATACAGTCAAACTACATTTTGTTTCTTATATAGTCATTAGCCCCCTATTAGTTAATTAACTAATCAACATCCAAGCAACCAAAATTAACCAAATAAAATATATATGTGTAACTTTAAAGTTTTACTGCAAACTTTGTCATAAAAAATTCAATAGATACTTTATGTACACCCTAATAAACCAACTTTTTCAAATTCCTGGCATTGAGCAGTAACACTTTTGGATTCCATTTTGTTGATTTCAGTACATTGGAAGGTTTGTCACTAGGACGTTGCCTTAAAATGGCACTATGGAAGAGGACAATGTTTTAGCCAATATTCAAAAGCTTAGAGGGGAAAGGTGCAAACCATCCTTGGCAAAGCAACGTATTCTGTTGATCATATCCTCCTATGCTGACAAATATTGTATCCCCTTAGAATGACACCAGAAGCTAAGCCAATTATTAAAGTCATTCATCTTCTGTTCATATTGTGCTTCATCCTTGGTGAAGATAGAATGCTGCTCAGTGCTAGGCTCATACCAGTCTTGGATACATAGTCCAAGAGCTCCATAATGTCTCTCCTCATAGTCTAGACAGGTATGTCTCTGGTCATTCACAACCACATGGACAGTGATTGAGTTATGCCAGTGATCATGGTGCAATGATATGAGTGCATACATGACTTGGCATATACTGGCTCTGTGATTTGCTCCTTGTTCAGTCTGGTGATTCCAGCATCAGTATTTCTCACAATGGAGTCTTCTATGACTAGAGTATTGGGTAGTGTACAAGGTTTATCTTATGGACTTTGTAGTTGAGACTCCATTTGTAATGCCAGATATTGTTTTGTTGGTGAATTTTTTGGTTTGCTAGGGATAATTGTTGCAGGTGGAATGTTTGGGAAGTCTTTGAGGTTTAGCAAGATTGTGTTTAAGTGCATCAGCATATGTTGGTATGTGAGCCAATAACATACTATGTGTGCTGAGTGTAGTGCGTGTGTTACTGCCAACCTGGTTGCTATTCTGAGTGCTTGTATTGCCTCAGGATGCATAAGACTGGTGGCAAGGAAATTGGCAATATGCATTTCCCTGATATCAGGTCCTTTTTAGGTGAACTGCAGTGGTATGGTACAAGAGACGGATAGTTGCTTGGGGACTTTAGAGACTAGAAACAAGACTAGACTATGTAAGACTAAATATGAGAAGCAGTGCTCCTTGGCCAACACACTACTACTCTAAGTACAGCTGAATTACTGCATGCAGTTATACAGGTAGTTTTATAGAGATATTTAGTTAAACTCCTTGGCTGACACACTACTACTCTAAGTACAGCTGAATTACTGCATACAGTTATACAGGTAGATTTATAGGGATATTTAGTTGTGCTCCTTGGCTGACACACTACTACTCTAAGTACAGCTGAATTACTGCATACAGTTATAGAGGTAGATTTATAGGGATATTTAGTTCCTAAGTGCCTGTGATTATATAGGGCATTTCCAACCACCACTATGTGATGAGAAGCATCATGGAAATACACCAGCTTTATAGAGACAATGGCAACTGAATAAACTGACTAAATAGCCCTCGGGCCAATAAAACAACCTTGCTTTAAGCCGTCCTGATTGTTTTCCAACTCAGACATACCAGACTACCTCCTACAGACAGTAGGTGAGTAGTCCCAAGTCTTCTTAATGAAAAAAAGCAAAAAATAGGGCAAAAGTAAAAAGCTAATATAAACTAATTAAACAATTAACTAAGACAGCACTATAAGACGATTTCTAAGAAATCAATCCAGCAGCAAGGACCATGAAAAGCAAATGCTATTTGCAATGTTAAAATGCAAATAAATGCCATAAATAGTTCAGGAAAACAACAGCAGTACACTCACATAACTAAGAGAAGTGCAATTTCTACTGCAGCAACATTCTTAAACTAATATAGCATGTACCATTGACACAGTTGTTCATTTCAGTCAGAACTCTGGTCTTTTCTGGTTTTGCACAAAACTGTTTTTTATACTTGCATTCATTCTGATATTTTACTAGATCACTAGATGATGCTATTTGTTATAAATCTATTTTTAAGTTCACAACTATTCATTCTGAATTACTCATCAATGTTAAAATATTTTTGAGCATTTATTATTTCTTGAGGTTTTCTTAATTATTATTTTTACAAAAAAACATAAGGAAGCTTGTAATGTCTTGTTGTATCTTTTGTTTTTTTTCTTTCACTTTATTACTTTTTGATCACCTCTATACCTACTGTTTGATTTGCTGTTTAGAATCAAGTGACAACTTTATAAAATTATTAATTTGTCATTAATTTGTTTGATTGTGTCTTTTAGTTGCAATACATACACACACACACACACACATATATATATATATATATATATATATATATATATATATATATATATATATATATATATATATATTGGAAATTATACTTAAGTCTGAAGTGTTATTCCCAGATAAATATTCATTTATTGCAGATAGTACCACCTCATCAAGTTAACACCCCTTCACACAAATCCTGCAACCCTGGAGGATGTTCATTTAACTGAGAAAGGTATAGGTGGGTAAAGCTTCCTGCATGAAGAATGTGAGATACAGCCCCTCAATAAAACTCCGGGGCTGTACCATTTTGTTTGAACTTAATTCAAAGAAATAGACTTTTGAAATGTTGACTCCTACATTTCATCTTATAAAAACAGACCCCGGGATTCATGAAGCTTGTGCCAGGCGCCGGCATAGCGTAGGCGGAATAACGCCAAATATGGCCGTCGAGCGATTCAGGTACGATCCAATTCCATGTGCACTACCGGCGTACGCCAGAACTGCGCAGCCCACAGCATAGGTATGCTAATCACCCCATGCGCAGTGTCGCAGCATGCAAATGAAGACAGATAGCGATTCATGAAGTGGTGCAGGCGTAGCATAAGCCCACGGAAATGTAAACCAAAAAAACACGGTTTACATTTTCCCAAACAGAACATCGGAGCTATGGAAGCGGACCAGACTCATGTATTACAAAGTTAACATATGCCAATGGCTAAATACACAGCCAATGGCATAAGAAAAGATGCACAAAACCTAAAAAACAACATTTAATGTCATGTCCACAGTAACGCACAGTACAACCGCAGGGCATGTGTGCGCAAACAGGAACATAAAGAAATTATATAAAAATGTCATAAATTCGGAATGTAATATAAAACAGGTTTACACCATAATACACAATGGTAGGCATGGAACACCACAACCAAGGTGCAAGGGTTGCTAAGGGCCTGCGACAGTGTTTGGCACGGTAACTATGAATTAGTAGTCAATGCCATGCAAATGAGGCAGGTAATACTGAATCGCAAACGTCCCACCGGATGAAGGTTGTACCATACGGCATAGCGCTATAACATCGAGGAGTGGCTCAGAGGAGATACATGACATCAGCAGAGGGGTGTGCCACCGCAGCAGTAAGCACATTGGAGCAATGCAAATCTTGCCTGGCCATTGCTAAGCAAAGCTGCAGGACAGGGGTGGGGAGGAAGGTATAGAATCATTTAGCTGAGAGCACACATGGTGGCCGAAAGCGCATGTCTAAGGGGAAGAAAACGTGCCTGAAACCCAGTAAGCTGATGCACGCGCCGCGAACAATAGCACAAACAGGAAGGTCAGGGGAAGAAAAGAAGGAAATACCAAAGTAGGGTAATTGGAGTACTAATGAGCAATTAACACCAATCACCTCACGGCGGCCAATCAACGGCAGCTGACAAGTCTGCTTGCAGAAACCTGCAAAACAGGATAGGGGAGGCATTGGAATGCAAAGAAAGGAGGGAAAGCATTGAATTGCAAAGATAGGAGATCTGTCATAGCAGAGCAAAGCAAACTGACAGTAGACCGGCAATAGCACACATTACGCAAGATAAGCCTGGTCTAGGAAAGTACAAATGAAAGCAGGCTGCTGGATGCATGCCAGAAAATGGTAGGTGGAATGTGCAGAAATGTAAAGGGAAGGTCAAGAGGTAATCCACGGCAGCAAAATGTAATTCAACACCAAAGGCACCACAATAGTAGTTCCAGTAGGAAAACACATAAGATACCCTGTAGCTACAATCGTACATACACACCCTATGACATCATCGGTGTTCACAGCACAATAGTATAAAGTGTGAAAGCACCCTACACACACCTCTGTATTCCCAAACACTGCACCATAGGTGTAAACACACGGGGAACTTTTAAAATGTACATGTTGGGAGCTGCCATAGCTGTGATTCATCAGCATCTGTTAGAGACTGACGGTGTTGTGGAGGATGATGCCGACAACCACCGCAGGCCCCGGAGGAGAAGAGTGTTCAGACCAAGGGTAACCTACCAGCGGCTACATGATCTGGAGATAGTAGAGCATTACAGGGTGGACAGGGACATCTTACAGTAAATAGTGGAGCTGTGCCGGCCATGCCTGAGAACCAGAAACAACAGAGGGGAACCCATCCCAGTGGACACGAAGGTATGTGTAAGCTTGCGAATACTAGCCACAGGTACCTTTCAAAGGCCAACTGGAGATATAATGGGGATCTCACAGGCAACGGCATCCAGGGTACTACACCAGTTTTGGGATGCCATGTTACCACATGCCAATGAGCATATATACTTCCCCTGAACTCAGGAGGAGTTGGCCAACAATATGCGTCACTTCCACCATGTGGCACACTACCTGGAGGTACTGGGTGCGATAGACTGCACGCACATACAAATCAAGTCACGACCTGGTGAGCATGGTAGGCACTACATAAACCACAAGGGATTCCACTCCAACAACTGCCAGGTCATGTGCAATGCCCAGGACATTATCATGGATGTGTGTGCTGGTAGTCCTGGAAGCTACCATGACTCCCATATCTGGCATGCCTCACAGCTGTGTCAGGTATTTGTCAGGGGGGACATCCCACATAGCCACCTTGTGGGGGATGCTGGCTATGCACTGGAACCGTGGATGATGACTCCCATCAGAAATGCACATACACCCACGCAAGAACGCCATAATGAGGCACATGCACAAACCAGAATCATCATAGAGCGTGTGTTCGGGATGCTGAAATCATGGTTCAGGTGCTTGGACACATTTGGTGGAGCCTTGCAGTACTCTCCAGGCACATGTGCCCACATCATCATAGTATGTGCCATGCTACATAATATGATCCTGCAGAAACAGCTGCAGCAGGGACAAAATGGTGAAGGCCCTCATAGCCCACCGCAATTGACAAGGCGATCACAGGCACAGAGGGATTCAGACCACAAACACACTGTGCCAGCTCCAGTAGGCAGACGGAGGCGTGCCCAATATGCCTATGCCTTGGCAAAGAGGGAACGTATAGCACATGTTCTGACAGTGTAGGCCCCTATGGACTGACACACCTCTCCACCTGCACACACAGTAAAATGGATGGCACACAAACACGACCACCTGTAAATTGTAATGTATAGGTGGCCCACTGTGTGAATCCTACATAGGCAGCCCTCAAACATTGTACACACAACAGCTAATGGAACACAGAATGTCAAAACCCGAACAGTACATGCGCCTATCAGCATATGGTGGTGCTGTGTGTATAGGTTCCCAGGTACATCGGTAGGTACACGGCCGATTGTCAGAGGCCATACACCAAATGGGGCAAACAGTGTTCGCTGTCGCCACAACATTGAGTAACCAACTGTCGCTTAGTGGAGCAGAGGCAATCATGGGAGCACATGTGTATAGGCACTGTTCTGCACACAGTCATCACGGAGTCCCTGCTGCATTAATGAGGGGCTCCACACAATAAAATCATGGATGTTGTGTCAAGGCATGGGTTGTACCCATGACAGGTATTTGTCACCCCAGCATGCCCCACCTACAGTCGTTTGAAGGTGTAGTACAGTATTGTGTGAGGCTCACTGTGATATACATACCCAATGCCGGAGCACATCCAGTAAACATCACATGGACACACCATTAACTGGACTCATCAATATGTAAACTAACTGAGTTATCCATGTGAGTGCAGTATGGAGTAACGGCCATAGTATACTCCACATACAAAATGACAACATGTGTACATGTCCCAGATATCCATGTGTTAAATGCAGTGACTGTCGTGCATGTTCCCGGTCCCACGTCCTGCAAGGGATGTAACGTAATCCTGAAGGCATGAGTAATGCATGTCGGATGCAGGTCATCAGATCATGTTTAGCACACGTTAGCGGGAATATGCATTGCCCACTGCTGGTAAGCGATGTTTAAATACAACTATACGGATATGAGCGAAACAGGGATAAGCTGCTCTGAATATCGCGCAGATCATGGTCAATGATGTCCAGAAGAGGTGAAACCAGCATTATCCACCCCTGTACTAATAGCGCCTGCTTTGAAGGGTAAAACGACGCAATTATGTATAGAATCACCTAACACTATTGCTAGCCAAGATGTACCTGTGGTAGGGTTGCCACCTCTGCAAATGACCAGTGTGGGACATACGTCAGATGTCTGCAGGCCGACACATACACCCAGCCAGTACGAAAATCAGAACTTCACTGTTATGCCTAGATAAATGCTTATTCTTGTAATGTTTACCTACTTATTCTGTGTCTATAACATATAGGTGGTTCAGATACAGAATAACTGTTTTATGCAACTATTACATAAACTATAGGAAATAAGTATGTCCTACAATCTCAGCACATTTGCCATGTTTACAAATATTTTGCAGGACACAACTGCCCAAAGAGGGACTGTCCCTCACAAAGTGGGACAGCTGGTAACCCTAACCTATGGCAGGTGTGTAATGTGACAGGTACAGACACAAACGTGCGGAGTCCAGGAAACAGTATACACCGACAAGTACACAATGAAAGGTGTAGCTTGCCTGTCACTTTCCCTGTCAGATATATATATATATATATATATATATATATATATATATATATATATATATATATACACACATATATACATATATATAATACAGATAGAAAGGGCGATAGAGTGATATATGTTGATATATACAGATTCAACGATATCTGAAAATATATATAGATAGGTCAATGACATTCATAACACCTTGAAGGTACAAATAAACAGGATACCGCCAGCTATGGAATGTGTAACATACCGACACGCATAACCACGAGGCTGAAAGACCGAAAGAACACAGTACCAGAACAATACAACCGCGAGTAATAGTATGACAATATGAAGGGACATGTAGTTACCACTGCCGGTGATGCAGTCCACGTAGGTACTGTGTTTAACTGTGCTTGAGGGTGCTGTAGTCTGTGTATGTGTGTGTTGAGGGTGCCATGTGCGTCTCCATGTGACTGTATTGTGTGTGTGTGTGTCCGCATCATGCGTCTGTTAGTGCCAGCTTGGAGGTAGATCATTACGGTAGGTGTGGGTATAGCTAGCCGTAGGCATACGGTTACCACCTATCCCACATTAGGAGGGACAGCCCCTCCCTGGGCAGGTGTGTCCTGACATAAAACATAACAAAGGGCAAATGTCCGAGATTGTAGGACATTAATTTGTCCCATATATTATGTAATAGTTGCATTAAATAGTTATGCTTGTATGTAAGAAATGTAAATGTTACATGCAATATGATAAGTAGCCAAAGTCCCACAACAATAGGTATGTATTGAGGATAAAATTATGTGCTATTCTGTGCACTGACTGTGACTATGTGTCGGCCTGTAAACACTGCTGTGTGGACCGCAAGTGTCCAACAATGGCCATATGAAAAGGTGGCAACCCATGGCAAAGAGGTTCTGTTACCAACACAACTGCAATGACTGTAAATATCTGGGACAGAAATACACAGGATAGCTGTCATTTAGACATATCCCTTTACATATCACTGCAATTCCGGAGGTATGGAAGTATTAACCTCACCTGCATACTATATAGAAACCAATTAACAATGGCCCATTGTAAAATCCCGTACCTTAAGTCTACTAACTGATAGCTCTTTAATTAGGGACGGAGCCCACACACATATATATGGAATATGTAGAAATGCAAGCCCCACAAACCTGTATATGCTACATACAGTACACCCACCGACATCCCCCACACTAGAAACTATAGCAATACAGACCGTAATAACAGCACAAACATCCATTCAGTCAATTAAATCTGCAGAACCATCAACATACTTTGTGAGAGACACAATTAAAGGTGCCATACATAATTGTAGCCATTGTATAATGTGACAAATGGTGATGTTACAGGTTTTGTTTGCAATAGTCCATTATCAGATGGTTGGGATGACAGGTACACCCACATGTTGAACCACATACTCTAGCTGTCACACACAATCCATGGGGGACATGAATCCAAAGTATACTTGTCTCTACACATAGCAGTTGTAATTATACACAACAAAACACAATACAGGCCGTCTCCCTGAAGGTAGGGCAAATGGGCAACGCCCAAGTGGAGAATTCAATTATACCCCACTGTTGCCGCGTAATTGGTGAATGGAGTAGCTGCACAGCTGATGTGCAAGTAATTAGTCACTCAGGAACACCAATTGGCGGCAGGAAACCACATGCTACAGGTATCGACATATATCAGGATGACTTGCCAGACATTCAAACCGTATGCTCATACCATATAACTGTTTAAGCAGTGTGAGAGGGATAAGCAGTGTGAGAGAGATAGAGACGAAAGTCCGGAACAATAACAAGGTATGTAGAACACTCGATATGTAGATTTATGTATAGCATGTTTTGTATTAATTATTTACTGTATGTATAGCCTGGTTTGCATTAATTAAAAGTGTCCACAATGCATAAAGTGGGAAAAGGTATTTATGTACTGATGTCTTGCTGAACATACTTACGCTTGTAGAAACTGTGTGTCCAGCAGTGGGCGACAAGGTACACATCACAGACACCACAAGGGGTGCTACATGAGTAGGGTATGTCCAACAAGTACGTGCCATAGCAGGGGATAGTATATGTTGATATACTGTCACAGTAGGCATGTGTATGGGCATATAACAACAATGACATGTGTAAGGTGGTCCCGCTGTGCAAGTATGCTTTGCATTATGGGATACTATGTAAAATATGTGTAATGTATAGTATTGTGGGTAGATATGTCAGATATTCTACACAGCATAACAGGCATATCATGCATACCAAAGGTATCGTCTATTGGCAGTACAATAACAGGATACATATGGCTTGTAGGCACAGGACATTGTAATAGCATGATAGCTAATCTAAATGGAAGGGCTACCAAGTAACCATGCACAAAGGACATGTAATAGCTTCACAGGTTCATAGTGGGGTACTATGCAGTCTGGCACGTGTATGTGTAAGCACAACTACAGTGTTCACACCAGTGGCACCTCTCTAGGGTAGTGTCCTGTGCACAGCAGAGCCATGTGTTACCTGCACCTCTGCACAGTACAGCCACTGCAGTGATACCTGGAGTACATGTGTCCCCCAACCACCATCACATGAACAGTGCTACTGAGTGTCCCTGCGTGATGTACATAGGACTCATGTTCCAAAGCATGGTGAGTGTCCGGTTTGGGAATGTAACCCCCAAGCACATCCCACTCATCGTTGCATGTGTGTACATATCCATGGGCATATTGCTCACAGTGGCTTTTACTTATGTTGCGTATGTGGAGTATATCCATTAATACTGTTGTGGACATGGGCCCTGTCTGTTCAGCAGAGGTCACCCCTGAGTATGTAGTATACAAATGTGTACAGACATGGTGTCCGTAGTTCAGCCGCATACTTCAACTGTCGGAGCTCAATAAACGTTAAGGCGTGTTAATGTTGTGGTATGTAAAGCTGTAGCTGTTGTGTAAGGTACACCCTAAACAGGGTGGTGTACCCTTGAATGTGTGTAGAAGTCTTGGGTTCAGAGGTACAATGGGTGCCTATGTACCAGCTACACACCCAGTACAGATAAATGTGGCCATGTTGAAGGATATCCATGCCACAGTGGCAATATGGTAACCACAGGAGTGGGTGCGACATACGTGTGTACTACGAACATGTACAATGTGACATGTATGTAGGGGACTACCACCTATGTGATAGTCAGTGGGTGAATGGTGTAATGTAAAGGTGATGTTCATGCAGCTTGAGGCCATGATATTCATATCATGTATCTGTCACAGTGACATCCATATGGATAGAGTCAGTATCAGCTGGTGGATCAATCATGGTGCTTTGTATGCCGGGGTTTGTAAAGCTAGGCAGGGAAAGTCCCTCTGTACTAGCCTGTACCTCAGGGAAGTATATACTGAACATGAGGGGCCCTATAACTGAGGACTGTGGTATGCCAAGTGTAACTGAAATGCAGTAGGTACTATGGTATGCTACCTTCATTGTGTGTCTCCTGTCCATGAGCCACGTTGCATAACATCCTGAGACATTGGGTACGATGTGCAGGTGGATGTATATGTTGTCAATGCCAGAATGGAGAACGGTGCTGTAAGGCAATGAGAGGACAATGTAGGATGTGTGGACCCCCGTATCATCATCAACTACCCTGGTAACTGTATGAAAGGAGTCCACCAGATGTAGGGGCCATGCTCTGGCCCTAACAAGTCCAACTCGGGTGGCATCACAGGACCAGAGCCCAACAATGTCTCTGTGAATGACGTCCATGATGATGTGCCCCATAGCCATGCAGAACAGTCCAGTCAGGTGTGTAGGACTATAGTCCCACACGTGCATTGTGGCGCCACCTGTGTGGAGTGTGATAACTCTTGCTGTGTGCCATTCAGGGGCCACAATGTCTGATACAAGGCTATTACTGAATATGATGGCCTAGTGGGAAGACATGTCGTTCAGAGGTTTGTGGACATCACAGCCTGGGACTTTGGAAGGTGACATGGGGCCAGTGTCCCAGGACATATAGAGTGCAGGTTAATACTGTGTTGGTGTGACCGCAGGGACACCGCAATGTACCTGTATGGATTGTGGCCCTGTAGTGAGTGTGAGAGTGTAATGTTAGCATTGAATCCATCCGCCAGCAAGTTGCCTACATCACCTGGGTCTGTAATGTTCCTGAGTGACTGTTGTATGTGAGAGCAGATGTGGGTATTGCCATTGACTACTGACATACCACCATAATGCCTTGTGGTACACCCCGGAATATGTCACAGTAATGTTTACGTAGCTAGTCATGGAGTATGTGATGAGGGATCCCGTGGCCCTACCGAGGCTGACCAGTGAGCTACCCCGCCCATGGGATTGTACACCACTGTGCAACAGCCTCCACCTGTACATTATGTCCATGGAACATGACCACCAGAGTGGCATCTGGTATCTGGTGTGCACCATCATGGATCTGTGTGGAATAGCATGATACATGCAGTGGTGTACATGCTAATGAAGTGCACTGGGGTATGTTTCAGCATTTGTATGTGCATTGTCCATCTGCACGGGTGTCATGATGTCAATAACCACTGTCATAAGACGTCTGTAGTAGGTGTTATAGTACTCATGTACTGTGTATGCCGTGAAGGGTGTGGTGCCGGGATGTGGCTAACAGAGTTGATTAGCATATGTTCGGAATCCACCAATGAGGGGATAACCCCAGGTGTGGAACACCAGTCACATGTTGGTAGTGTTCATGTCACGGATAATGTTGGTCTTGGAGGTGGTGTGTATGGGTTGATCCAGCCGAGTGGAGGTTATGGCTCACAGATGTGTCGGTACATGAGTGGCTACCCCAGTTAAGTGTGGGGTAGTGTCAGTCACACATCAGTAGTAGCTGTCTGAGCCCTACTGTCCAGTACACCAACAAATGAGGTCTGGTAACCGTGGGGTGTGTTGTTGAATCTGTAGCTGGTTACAATGTGTATAGCGGTTCTGGACACAGTTAGTTGCACATGGAGCACCTTTGATTCATTGTGCTAAGTAACTAGCCAGGATGTGTGTACAACATAGTGGGATATAGGAACACCTCAGCTGTGGGTGTGCCGGTACAGGTGTGTGTCTGAAAGGTATGGTCTGTCTATAAACTGTCATTGCAGGTGTGCTCTGCAGAGCCTAGAGGCAGGTCCCAGTCACTGCAGAGATATTGGAGTGGTGCATTATAAGGTGTGCCTTGCCTGCATGCAACACACAGGAAGATGCAAGCATTGTGTCACATGGCCCCATGTCTTGCTTGCCAGTTCCCGTTCCGCAGGTGACTGTTATTGGAAACTGTGCAAGACAGGCAGTATAGAAGCAGCAAGAGCCTCACATGTGATCTGTACTCCCAGGGCTGACAGGTGCAGGTCATCTGTGCCAAAGCATTGTGTTTGACCAGGTCAGTCAAAGTGGACAGATACCAGATGCCTGTGGAATGACAGCAGAAGCATACACAACTGTTGAAGTGACACAGTCAGTCATTGTACAGTGGTATCGGGTCCGGATGAATGCATAATGCTCCCCAGGGCTTGGCCCACACCTTCAGGGCTACAAGACTGGTGAGCTATTCCATGTCTCTGCACACGTAGTCTGTGAAGTTGAATCTCAGGACAGTCACACTAACATGGAGAATGACAGTCACATCGTACCTGGTGAGGTGTGGCATGGGTGCATAAGTTATGCTGCAGAAACAGTTACCTGACAGCAAGATATAAGCGACTATCACCTTGTGTAGCCTGCTGTGTGGAACTGCAGTGTGACCGCCTACAGAGTCAACTATGGCTGGTGTGCTTTGTATGTTATAACACCCTATTGGCTGTATGTGATGGGTACACAAGTCTGTGGGCTATAAGTTGGTGATGTTGTGTTCTGTGATGGGGTATGCCTCTGGTGCCTACACAGAGTATGGAGAGGTACTGCACGAGTTGTCCCTGTATGTGTGGCCTGTGGTGGAGATCATGTGAGACTATGTGATGTGTGGGATGTTTTGCAAATGTTACACATCCCAACATGACTGTCAGGTGCAGTCAGGGTTAGTGACAGCATTACCCCCAGCAGGGCTGCATACGTGCATCCCCCACAGGCTGTAGTGTCGTATGTTGGAAGGCGAGAATTTAATGTGTATATGAGACAATTGCTCTATTGCCACATGTACGACATATCCATCATATAGACAGGCAATAACACTGGTACATGACAGTTGGAAATGCCTGTATATGCAACCATGTCTCACAGGATATGTGAGTTACGTGTGTACAGCAGCTGTTGTACCGTACGCAAGCTGGAAATTTTAGGACAGCCAGTGTACCTGGTGGAAATGGTGTGGAATGGGTGCTATAGAAATCAGTAGCTCATGACATGCTCCCAAGTTCTGAACAAGTGCCTAGCATGAACATACAATACAGATAGGGTGTTGGATAATATCAACCCACAAGTGGTGACGACAGTCATAATGGGTGGCACCACAGTATAACCCTGCTGAGTATGGTGTGCCTGTCCATGAACCATTATCACTGTAGATGTTAGCAGTACAGATGTACAAGACAGTACGGATGTTTGATTACAAATACCTTTGTATGTCACAGGAGTGTTCCACCAGTGGCCTGTTGACAGACTCACAACTACAAAAGGTGCCAGAGTGACATGTGCATATCACTTCAGTGCCAGCTACAGTAGAACAGGGTTAATGTGTTGTACTCCACCCTCATTGTAGCCCATACCACACAGACAAATGTTAAGCATCTGTGTATGTAAGGATGTGAATGGCCTTGACCTATGAGCAATAGCTGTGTCAGTGTTGTGAACAACATACAGAATGGACTGTGTGGGTGAGGTGTGTGACATATGTGCACAGTCTGATGGATGATATCAGCATTGTCACAACTAGGTGAACATCCCTGTACCCATTAACTACCACCTAGGCTGTGGTCAACATTATGGACACTGTGTAACAAATGGTGCTGTGCAGTACACCTCCCTGACCTGGTGACGTCTCCAGGCCCCATAGGTAGTCATACGAGGTACCCATGTCATGACAGGGTGTCATCCATGAGCACGGAGATCATTGGACAGGCATATACAGCACAGGGGTGACCAATATTGGATCACATATCGCCTGTAAGGGGTAATGGCCATGCGTGGATGGGTGATACTTGCCTTCACAATCCTCACCTCCAGTATGCAGCATGCTGTCTACCTTGCATAAAGACATTTGCTGCACCATGATGATGGACATGCTACATGTCCATAACCTGATCTGAAAGACATATGACATGGACAGCAACCATACTAATACCAGGATTGCCACATGCTGGACAGATCCCTGTGCCATACATGTGACATACTCCCACTATACCATGCAACCCTGTTCATGAAAGCTGCACATGTCATCCCAGTCATACATGGTGTGATGGCCGCATGGTAGATGTAGTATCAACTGTCTGGATCAGTAATGTGGCACTGATGCACCTCGCGGTGGCATAATGGCTGTCGGTTACAGCTAGGAAACTTTGCCCGTACATGCTATGGTTGATAACCATCCCTGCAAATGACGTCCGACTAGCCATTGTCCCATGTCTATCACATGTGCAGCACAGGCGATCCGTGGCAGGATGTTGAACAGCTGTATAGCGCTGTGTAGATGTATATATCAAAACACATGCATGTACAGGTTTCCATGCGTATGTGTGCATTGTCACTGCTCAAGTCTATTAAGGCTGTGTCTGTGTTGATATGTGACATATACACAGCATCAAGGTCAACAGCAATACCGTGGACACATCCAGGCATGTGCAGATAGGTAAGAACACCAGTGCAGGCAAACAGACATGCCCACATCAAGACAGCATTCACATGGAGTATGAACACTGTAATGAGGTGACACACATATATGGTGATGATATCCAATGCATAACGGGTGTTAAATGTGTGTGACAGACACGACAGTCGTGTCAGTGTCATGGCGATTTGCAAAGATAACTGTGCAGATGTACTAGATGTCATAGAAATGTATGTGCAGCTGCATCTCTGTACATCTCTGAAACTGTGACCTGTCACCTTCATTATGTCTTACAGATGATGCCTCGTACATGCCTTCCAGCATACAGCCACCAGGAGGATGATGTCCTCATCCCATACCTCCATGAGAACTATGAGGTGTTGTTCAGCTATGTGCCACAGCATGCCCAGCAGCGGGACGACCTGTGGCAGGATCTGCGCAGGAGGGTGAAAGATGTGGGTGGCCATAACCGCACCTACCAGCAGGTGCGCAGACACTGCATGGACCTGATATGGCATGCAAAACAGCATACCACTGCAATTGCCAGGGAACCAGGTGGAACAGGTGGTGGGCCACCAACCCAGCCCCCACTCACACACACTGAGGAGTTACTGGCCAGTCTGGGGACACCCTCAGAACAGCATCCACAAACACTGTCTGCCATCGTGGAGGTGGGTGTCTCCCAACCAATGAGCCTGGAGTTTCCTGGTAAGTCAGTACTGCACATATGGTTACTATATCCCATTTACGTGCATGTGTCACTGTACATTATGTAATGTAACAACATATGCATGGTATGTGGACACACATGCTGCATACTACAGTATGGTACCCTGTGTATGCACACGTGTGCATACTATATGCTATTGTACAGGCGTATGTGTTAACATGCACAGTGCACCCTGTGGCTGTCATACAGTCATGGATAATGTTCATACTGCTGTGTCACCACTATACAGGTACCTCTGGCATGCTGCACAGACATGAGTCCGTTGCAGGTGAGACTGTCATCAGTATCAGGCATGTAAAAGCATAGATCTATTCGCCATGTGGCCAGTTAACACTTGTACACTTGATGTTCATTCCATTCACTATATACAGGTCGCATCAACCATCATTCACACAGGCCACCCATGTGCAATATATACAAACGAAATGATACACCGACATGAAACCAGAGTATTTGTCATCGCTACATGTGTGGTCAGCTATGCATACAACAGTGGAGGTGTTCTACAATGGAGGCATATGTACTATACATTGGAACAACACATGTGGTATGCAAACAGTACCACACAGTGAGCTGTGATATGGGCAGCCCACAGGAGTCACCATTGTGTTATATGCCCCATGCAATGGTGCACACATTGTGATGTGCCATCTGAAATGTCCCAGACATGTAGTGTATTGGCTGCAATAATGTCACACTATCCCATAACCCATACCCCACATACAACCTGTTGTCTGCATAGCCCTGTGGATGGTGACATATCTGACATCTATGGGTGTATGTCATATGGGACAACACAGATATGTGATAGACGGCCATCACACACATTTGTCCAACACGTGCTCACATGGCCATGGGGGATGGCCAGAGATACGTAGCCACACAGTAGATATGATGTGTATACACCCTGTTTCACATTGTACACACATGGTCCAATTATAGCCTTAGTTAACCGATTATACAGTTGATGTGGTACACTGGACATCCTAACAGCCTGTGCACAGCCAGTGGAGGTGTCACTGACGTCTGCCATATAAGATGTGTTGAACATCACGCCTGTGTCATAGCATGATAGTAGTCACCTCTACAGCTTCCACAGACACTGACACCACATCAGGCCACAGATACTGTACATTTCCCTTGCTGCTGTAGGACATCACTGTTAGCTGTGCACCTCGTGTGTGTGGTGCAGCAATGTCATGTTGGACATGGTGAATTGACAAGTCCGCTATATGTGGACATGGTTGCCAGGCAGCTAAGACTCTGTAGTTGTGCAGGGGTGTCATCTTTAGGTCCTCCAGTGACCTGTCACATGACACAGCATGGTTTGGTGTGTACACACCTCAGCATCATGGGTCACAATCCACAGTTATGTCATGGGTATGCATGCAGTTATGGCTATGCAATGTGTACATATTATGCACTGTATAGCAATATAGATGCCTCATGATGCCATGCAATGGCACAGTGTCTGTACTTCACACTGTAGAGCAATGTAGATGGCTCACACTACCCTTCCATGCACATGCACATTTGCTAAACATGCATTCTATCTGTTGGGCATCCAGACAACACCGCAATGTGATGGCCATTACGACGCTGTACATGTCAGGACACCATTGTGTCAGACATGTATGCATGTTAATGCACATGACAGCAGATTACATGTCAAGGTCATGTCAGCCATGTGTACTGTTATCCTGTTCTGGTCCACATGGTGTATCATGGGGATGCATGCATACTACCATGATTGTGTGAACTGCATGGCTACTGATATGACACCTGCTTGCTGTATTGTGCACCCCAGGGGTATGCTTACTATCACTATTAATGTCTGAGCTGCATGCCGTCAGCTGTATCAGAGGCATGCTGCATGCCATCTGTCAAATCACATGCATGGTGTGTGTCTGTGTGTGTGTGTCTGTGTGTGTCTGTGTGTGTCTGTGTCTGTGTGTGTCTGTGTGTGTGTGTGTGTGTGTGTGTGTGTGTGTGTGTGTGTGTGTGTGTGTCTGTGTGTGTGTCTGTGTGTGTGTGTGTGTGTGTGTGTGTGTGTGTGTGTCTGTGTGTGTGTCTGTGTCTATTGTAATTTAGAGTCTTTCTTTGCATTCACAGGTGATGAAGGTGCGTTACCCTCCTGCGGTCCATCTGATGATAGTTTCCCCACAGATACTAGCAGTGATGAACATATGCATGAGGTACAGGCAGGGTTGTCAAGGGCTGAATCTGTGCCAGTGGTTGCCATCCCAGCTATGTCCCCCTCTTCCCCGAACACAGTTCTGCTGCCAACATATACCACATCACTAGTGGCCATAGAGGAAGGACAGTCAGCGTCTGTTAGTGTGGAACAGGAACATGTGGTGGCTACAGAAGGTGTGTCTCCACACCATGTTGTCAGTGTAATGTCTGCAGATGTGCCACACAGGCATGTGGCCAGTGCTGCTCATAGGAGGACCTCTGGCAGATATGCACCTACAGGACAGAGCGCAGCAGCTGGTATCACCAGACACATGTTCCAGACTGTAATGGCAGCACAGGCACGTGCTAAATGGCAGACTAGAGGAGGGCAGAGGCTGCAGAGGGCTGCTATCCATACCCTAAATGACAACATCCAGGCATTGGCAAATGCTCAACAGCAGATTGCTGATGTTCTGGACAGGCGATTGGGTGACATGGTTGGAATCCTTGACCGTGGCATGGCAATCCGCAAGCGTGAGCTGTCTGTGCTGGAACATCTGGTAGGAGTGAGACGTAGGCCATGTGGACGTAGGCCAGCTACACCACCTAGTGCAGGTCGACGTGAGCGTGCCACCTCACATGCCTGCTCCCATAGTGCTGGTAGCAGTAGCAGTGCAGCTGGTGCTGCGCTGTGCACACCAGGACACAGCAGGCCACGTGGACGTGGCCCTGGATGTTCCCAGCGGGGAAACGGTTCCAGTGGACATGTGTCATCAGACAGTAGCCAATATGTACCTCCGCCTGGTAGTGCCCATGCAACCCCTGGCAGGCACAGGTCACGTGGCCATGGCCGGACACAGTGAGCTGTACAACCTGGTCTGTACAATCTGGAGCTGTCAATAATACCCCTGTGTAGGCCTCACAAAAGGCAGAACTGTGTGCACACATACACGTACACAGCAAACACATCTGTAGGGCACCACAACACCCACATGCATACTGAACAGACAGTGTACGACTAGTGAGGGAAGTGTATATTACGTTACTTGTGTATGAATGGTGAGAGATGTGTATTTTACATTGGTTGTGTACTGTTGACATGCACCAGACATACCATGAAGTACAGGTGTAGCATGCATTGTTATATGTGCACAACCATGTAGTACAGGTGTAGCATGCATTGTTATATGTTCACAGTATGTGTCTCAGTA
Organism: Protopterus annectens; assembly: GCF_019279795.1. Lineage (NCBI taxonomy): Eukaryota > Metazoa > Chordata > Ceratodontiformes > Protopteridae > Protopterus > Protopterus annectens. The sequence continues at coordinate 729,993,562 of NC_056725.1, read as the reverse complement.
ACAACAGTAACAGCATGTTGGTAATGATGCCCAGGTTCCCTCCTTATGGTCTACTTGCATGTGTCTACAGGTAGCAGTGTTTGCAGTCTCCCATGTGTAACTGTGGAGTACTCACAGGCATGTATGGCAATCTCAGCATGTTATACGTAGCCTCAACCGGACAGCTGGAAAGTCTAACATACCACAGATGTCCACACATATACTGATCCAGCAGCCTGTGTGCAGTGTAATAGGCTACAGTGGCTAGAGACGTGACATCCATACCAGGTCACATCACAGGTATGCTGATATGGTGCAGGGGTTGTACACAGCAGTATGGACAATGATAACGTTAGAGGCCACTTGATAGCATGAGGCCTCACTGTGTAGCAATAATATCCTGTCACAGTACAGGAACATGCCCACACTCATGGGGTCGACAACACTATAACGCACACCCCAGAGTGTTGAGGTGAGGACACTTGCCTATGTGGTCATCCCCTCACAGTACTGTGCACCCACACGACTCGACACAGAGAAGGGACATGTACAGGTAGCCAGTATGGCTGAGACTGATGGCATCAACAGGGTAGTTGACTGCATCACCATGAGGGGTTGGGATCTTGTGTGTTCCATATAGTAGCATACACCCACACTCCATGCACCAGACAGCCATACATACATACACACACACACACACACACACACACACACACACACACACACACACACACACACACACTGTGGAGACCACAACTGTCATACACATACGGATAGCTGATGTGTGTGATACACACACCACAACTGCCTACGTCATGCTTTCCACACTGCAGTATGTACAAATGTCTACAACAGTGTACAGGGGTGTGTCACAATTGGGATGTATTCCCCACCATGTGTGGCATATATGGTCACACATGCAAACACACATGGCAGTACTGTGAATGATACGCCTGCTATGTGTTGATACATCTGACAGACATGCAGCAGTATTGGCCGCATTATGTGTACCAATGCTATGTCTGGCAATTGTGCTGCTATATGCACACGGGAGGATGTAAGTGTTACAGGTGTCGAGTGACATACAGTCGGTAACACCTGACCGCTGTGTAGGTATTATGTCTTCACCATCAGGTAACAGTAACATAGTGTACTGTTTGCACATGTAATGGTATGATGGCGCAGACACACCTGTGAGCCGCATTCGCTAACATCCATCTACACAGGTGGATCACCACTTTACGTACACACATCCATCCATACCTAATATACATCCTACCATACTGTCAGTATGTCACCATATACAGGTGTCAATGATGGGGCTGCATTGCAACTGCATGTTGTAGTTTGGCACAGATGAGTTACTTACATCAGCTACTGCACATGCATGGCAGCTGCATGCACACTACAGTTTGTACATGTGTGTTTGTCCTACATGCCTGTCATGTAGCCATGTTTGTATGCATTGCAATCGGTGGACATGTGTGTTGACATACATAACGCATGGACTGTTGTATGATATGATGGGTGTCATGGGTAACTAGTACAGAGGGAATGTGTACTCGGTCAACATTGCTACCTCATGTACTGTTGGCATTCAACAGCCATGGACCCACCTCCCATTTGCGTGTGTATGATTGCTGTAGCCACTTGTCCGTGTAGAGGACAGCAAAAGCTATGCTATGTACATATGTGTTGTGTGTGTGGTCCATGCACATATCCACTGCAATTACATGTATGACATATCTGAACATGTGTGTTTGTTGGTGTACAGCGACAGTCATCTGTCACAGCTGTGTAAGACCCAGGGCCCCTGTTATGTGTAGAGCCGACCTGGTTATGTACAGTGGTATCATTGCAATGCATAACACATGATGGAACCCTGTCGGTACATGTGTAGTCTGCACGGTTGCTGTACACCTATGTACAGTCCACTGGTCATGTGTCACATGGTGTTGTGTTGATGTATTGCTGGTCCAACGACATGGTGGTGTCTGAGGGCTACATTGTAGACTGCAGTGTGTACCTCTGTGATCTGCACCTGAAACATCTGCGATGGCTCCTGAGTGTGTACTGGTGAAAACATGTGAGTGGCCGTCACGTACATGGGGACGGTAATACCATACTGTGTCCTTCCATGTTTAGTATCCGTGTGCATGCAAGATGGTCCTTTGCAACTGCTAAGTGTGTGAGCATGCCCAGTACGCCGTTGTGTAGATGAACACGCAGTGCATTCCAAACGGACGTGTGATACTAAGCGTGTAGGCATGGCCAGTGACACCTTGTGCCTCTGTGTATGGGCATGGCCATTGACATCCTGTATAGCGATGGTGGACATCCAGGCAACAGATGTCCATTTACAATGTCACGATGGATGCCTACATTGAACACACTGGCTGACTGTCTTGCAGGGTGTACTGTCTGTGGCGCTACCCATATCTATGTAGTGTTTTTGTGGTGCTTCATAGATATTTAGTTGCCCCGATCACACCACTGCAGTGTGTTTGTCGACGTCTACCTTGGGACAGTAATATGCTTTCAGACTGCTCACTCTCTATACATTCCCTATTGGCATCCTTGCCTATTGCTGTAGTGTGATAAGGTAGTTAGGTGTATGTTCGACTCCCAGCTCTGCCAAGTGTGTGTGTGTGTGTGTGTGTGTGTGTGTGCGTGTGTGTGTCTTACCAGCTGCCTGGGGACACGGTAATGCTTTTAGACACCTCACACCACATACATTCCCTATCGGCATCTTTGCCATTAAGGATGATGTCACCCACCTAGAAGTATGCCTCTGGGAGTGCTGTGTTCAGTAATCTCGGTAGCACGTTCTGTAAATGCGTATTGCTGTAGTGAGATAAGATAGTTAGGTGTATGTTCAACTCCCAGCTTTGCCAAGTGTGCGTGTGTGTGTGTTACCAGCTGCCTGGGGACATGGTAATGCTTTTAGATGCCTCACACCACATACATTCCCTATTGGCATCTTTGCCTTTAAGGATGATGTCACCCATCTAGAAGTATGCCTCTGGGAGTGCTGTGTTCAGTAATCTTGGTAGCGTGCTCTGTAAATGCGTATTGCTGTAGTGTGATAAGGTAGTTAGGTGTATGTTTGACTCCCCGCTCTGCTAAGTGTGTGTGTGCTACCAGCTGCCTGGGCTCACGGTAATGCTTTTAGACACCTCACACCACATACATTCCCTATCGGCGTCTTTGCCTTTAAGGATGATGTCGCCCACCTAGAAGTATGCCTCTGGGAGAGCTGTGTTCAGTAATCTCGGTAGCGCATTCTGTAAATGCGTGTTTCTGTAGTGTGATAAGATAGTTAGGTGTATGTTTGACTCCCAGCTCTGCCAAGTGTGTGTGTGCATGTGTGTAGGTTATCAGCTGCCTGGGGACATGGTAATGCTTTTAGACGCCTCACACCACATACATTCCCTATCAGCGTCTTTGCCTTTAAGGATGATGTCACCCACATACAAGTATGCCTCTGGGAGTGCTGTGTTCAGTAATCTCAGTAGCGCGTTCTGTAAATGCATATTGCTGTAGTGTGATAAGGTAGTTAGGTGTATGTTTGACTCCAAGCGCTGCTGTGTGTGTGTGGGTGTGTGTGTGTGTGTGTGTGTGTGTGTGTGTGTGTGTGTGTTACCAGCTGCCTGGGGACATGGTAATGCTTTTAGATGCCTCACACCACATACATTCCCTATCGGTGTCTTTGCCTTTAAGGATGATGTCACCCACCTAGAAGTATGCCTCTGGGAGTGCTGTGTTCAGTACTCTCGCTAGTGCATTCTGTAAATGCGTAGTGCTGTAGTGTGGTAAGGTAGTTAGGTCTGATTTCTAATCCCAGTCCTGCCTCATGTGTGTGTGTGTGTGTGTGTGTGTGTGTGTGTGTGTGTGAGAGTTTCCCGCTGCATGACAACAGTACATCGCTTTTACACTATTCACTCACCATAGAATCCGTACGGCGTCTTTGCCTTTGATGCTGATGCCAGCAAGCTGGACGTATGCCTGTGTGAATGCTGTGATCTAGTAATCACGGTAGCGCGTTCTGTACATGCATAATGCTGTAGTGTGATAAGGTAGTTAGGTCTGTGTTCTGATCACAACCCTGCCAAGTGTGTGTGTGTGTGTGTGTGTGTGTGTGTGTGTGTGTGTGTGTGTGTGTGTGTGTGTGTGTGTGTGTATTTCTATTTCTATATATGTAATGTAGATAGATATTGATATGTATGTGGATATTAGCACTATTGAATGTGCTGCATTATCTATACGTGAACACCTTTGATGTATGTAAATCTGCTATGGCTCTGTGATAGTGCACATACTGTGTGCTGTAGTGATCCTGGGTTATAGTTGTGTGGTGACCAGTTATTCTGTTGCTGGGTATTACAAGGGACATTGATGACAATGATAGTACAGCACCTTTAAACGGTCATGTGCACATCTCAGCAGCAGTCAGCAGTGGTTTTTACTTTGGCAGATGCGTATGACTCATATGACTATGTATTACCTGACACTACTATGGAAATCAGGTTAACATTACTGACTCCCATTTATCCACAGGTTGTGATACAGATCCCAAGAATGTACGTGTATATATTGACAGGTGCAGGACTGGAATATTATTGAATGCATGCAGGGGTGCCCATGGCCAGTAAAGGCGATCTGTACAGCCTGGCAGGTACAGTCTGTGACTGTCCCACAACCTCCTGTATATGCATGACACATGCTGAAACTGTGTACATGCAGACACACACATGAAACAAACAGCTAGGGCTAACACATACACACACACATTGCATCAACATTGGGCCATGCAAACACTGTTGTCCCTCACACACACACATACTTACATGTTGCTTGGATGGCTCAATGACAGGCTCTGGAAAGGAAACAACATACCCTGTGCATATGATGACACCTGTGCCACCATCTGTAATGTGTAACATAGATGCAGGAACAGACATGGTGCTGATGCTCAGGGTGGCTTTATAGCACTGTATTAATGTTAAAATGTAGTTAACACAAAGTGTGATATCCTTCTAGGTGTATGTAAGCAGGCATGATGCATTGCAGCTATGACCATCAATGTAGTATAATTTACAGCACTGTTCTGATGATTTATTATCCATCCATGTGCCATTTGACTGACGTGTGTAGTTTTGGCAGCATGTGTTTCAGAGTGTGCTGTACATGTGTGATGTGTGTAGTACAGATTTATACATGCTTACAAACGCGTACACTGGCTTACATGACATTACATGGGCTTCAACAAGCTTACACTAGCTTACTCGTTCTTCAACGCGCGCACACGGGCTGACACGCACGCACACATGCTTACTTGGGCTTATAGGTGCACACAGGCATGAACACACTGACAGCAGGTTTGCATGAAACTTCAGTGATATCCATGGCATACACCATCGGTTTCCTGACTGTACCTAGGATAGATCATAACATGCCTCTTCCACTGATGAGTAACTGACAGCAAACATGTGACACATTGCTCCGATAGGATTACAGTATTTTATACATACACACTCATGATTATACATACACACTCATGATGTCACCTATCTTCTACTCTGATAATCCCCTTAACCTACTCTTCCACTGTAGTGGCTTGGCCCATATGGCATGACAAATTGTGATTCACTATCCTCAGCCTCAATTGCATCGGATTGCCTATTAATGCTTGGTTCCATCTCTGACAGAGTGCTTCCACACAGAGCAACCAGTACTCAGTAGTCATCTTGTCTTCAGCTTGCCATTCACCTGCATGGTGAACTAACTGTTAATGATAATTACAACATCTATGTGTATTTTAAATATTTCTCTTGTTTTAAAAGCATAGCGCATTTTTGCGCCAAGCGCTACGCTTACACACTGGAGGTCGGGGGAGGACAAATAGAGTTTTATTAATTTACAATGGAGAAATATGCCACTGGCCTTATATTTGGCCATTGGCATGCTTCTTCAACTGTATTCATCCTTTATTTGCAGCTGACATTGCTCCATTTAGCCACTTGCAGAAAGTAACTCGGTTAACATCCGAGTACATTTCTGCACATAACTCTACTCTTGCACGGACAGCTTACTGTTACATGTATCGCAGATTTACATCATTTTCATAGCTTTCACCTACAAATGGGGTAATTTGCATATCCTAACATTGTCCATGCAACGTTCAGTTTAGGGGCTGTCTTACACACCCCTACAGGATATTGCTGAATAGCTCGGCAGACATCTTGCCTTGTTCTACACTTCCTCTACTCGTACACGCTGGCTAAGGCTCCATGACCCCTGGCCTAAGCTTTGCTGTGTGCTAATATGTCTGTTTGTGGAGTATGCATGGCTGTAGGTATGGTTTGACCTGCTATGTCTGACATTTCTACAAAGCAGCTCCCACCTTCATCATTTGTAACGGTGACAGCCCTATAGGTACTATATATACAGCTGTGACATATGACATGTCAGCACATACCTGCTGTCAATACTGAACTGACTACTCCAGTGCTTTTCATATCTCCAGAGTTTTCTTGTAGTAGTATAGTCAATAATACTGTTTCCTATCGCATGTATCTGTTTCTGATACAAGATATATCATTGTATTACACCACTACACACAAGAAGAAATCAGAGGCCAGATGCCATTATATTCCTTTTGCAGGACACACCCGCCAAGAGTGTTGTGTTCCTCACAAAAGCCAACAGGTGCTAATCAAAACATATTATGCTATCATCTACCTTATGGGTTCACCGGTATTTGTGATGCCCGTCAGTGGAAGAACTCACATGCGAGTGTGGGAGACTGGACACTGCATAACACCCTGAGGGACACTATTAACCTTCCACATTGACTATCACAGGGCATAAGTATTCATTCACATTTATCGAGGTACATGCTTTTGACTTGTACATGTTTTGTCATTTGTCATCCCATCTTTCTTCACACCTGTCCACCTGATATCACTAGTTCTGTACATTTATTTAGAACAGGGTTACCTTCATACCTCTCAACTGTACACATGTTGGTTAAATGTCCTGAACTTAGAATTATAATGTTCCTTTTTTGTTATTATTGTGCCTTTCTGGTAAATTAGTGGCAGGTCATTAAGGACTGTGAGGTTAGATAATAATGACAGACATTAGTAGTTTAAAACTAATAACCCTCAAACTATTCATACTAATGAATTATCCATTATTCTATCAACGCTCAAACTTTGTCAGAGGAATATTTAACATAGCCCCTATTTGTACTTATTTAAATATGCCTTTGTCCAAATGTCTTATTCTGAAAGGTTAAGAGGTATGGTTACCATCTTATTTGTATGCATGTACGTCCATGATAATCACTTACATGACACTGATATAAGTCCCTACATCTTCCCACAATGGTTTACACAATATCCAGTAGATGGGTTCTTCATGTTTAGAAGGTATAGGTGTGTGCTATACCCACATAGGAATATTAATCTCTCCCATGGGGTGGACCTAATAAATCTGTTGCAACCAACACCTGTGAACCTAGGCCCATTCTTGCATACCCATGATTCCCATACCTGTCACCCCTCCACAGTAGTCATAAGACATATTTAATGTGAGCGATAATAAAGTTTGAAGATACTTCTAAGCACTATCCACTCTCCGTGTAACGGGACATATGTCATACATTCTGTCAACCCATGTGTTATTACCCTTGCACAAGCTACTGTTGCATGTACAGCTATATTGTAGCTGCCATTGTGACTTTCTTAGCGTCGATAATTACTGGTCATTGCTGCTAGGCAACACTTTTTGGAGTCCTGCAAAGGACACCTATATCCATGTTAAAATAGTAGAGCTTGCAGATTTGCCACACTGGTACTTTCCAGGCAATGGTTTGGAAAGCAGCAGTGTATTTACCTTTCTTGCATGTCTGTATGTCTATCCATAATAGCTCTGACGGTAGCCTTTTTATGTACATGTGTTATATCTACAAGGACAAATGTTTATATGTTATGTATATATCGATTAATGTAATTGTGTGTATATATATATATATATATATATATATATATATATATATATATACATATATATATATATATATATATATATATATATATATATATATATATATATATATATATATGTCTGTACATTCTTTATTTCATATATTTATTTAGTTTAAGTCTGTGGATATATATCTATACACAGATATATATATATCCATATATAGATATATAAATAAACATGTAGAAAACAGCATTCATTTGCTATGCTGTGAGCGGATTACACACACGCAGGTGCACTTGTATATTTTTATTGTGGGTTACATATGTTTACTAAGTCTTTGTGCTTACGTGGGCTTTCTTAATTGTGACGGTACCAGTACAATATCTGTAATCTGGTTAACGGACATATGCGAAACACACGTTCACCTTTACATATTTAAATGTCTTTACAGCACACACGCATTCATTAACTCATATGTGCTGAAGTTGTAGTTGACCCGACTGCATTCACGTTGGCGGATGCTGTCATCACTATACTATTGGTGTTCTGACTCATTTATATGCATACGCGATAGTACATAGCTACATTAACATACTTTCACTGCTTCACTTACAACACAGGCGCCCATTCTCCTGCTGGGAAAACGCTGTACTACATATAACACATTCCCTATTCCCTACTGCTCTGGACCCAAGCTGCATATTTAATCACTCCAAGGATATGCAGAACACCAAAGCATATAGTCCTGGCACATACAAGTCTTTGATTGTCAGGGTGTTCCTGTGGTGATCTGGGTTTAGGTTTGTCTGCCTGGTGAACAAAACTGCCCTGACCGAGTTCAAATGTCAGATGAAGCACATGGACAGCATTTCTCCATTTTATAGAGGTTTACCTGTGTTTACAGACACAGGTCTTTCGGCACCTGTCAGCAGCTTTTAATGTTGGCAATACATAATATGGGTGGGGGTGGTTACAATACATAATCCACAATGAGGGGTGTTCCCATTCACATTTCAATATTTCCTGTATGCATTCATATGAGGATTATTATTTTGGACATGAATTAACTACAGGTATGCAGTGGTACAGTAAACAAATGTGAAGGTTTGTTACTGTAAATATGTATGGACCTCTGTAATACACTGTTGTTTTCTGGAAAATCAGTAGCTGGTCATTAAAGACCGAAGTCAGAACATAATGACAGACACTTGAGTTTCAGACTTCATACACTTCAGGAAATTAATGCCAATGTACAGACTGTTATTCTATCAACTTTCTCAGTTTCTTTACAAATTGTCCATACATTTGGGCCTCTGTCCCACTTTTATTCACGGCTTTGTCCAGCTATCTTGCTCTCAGAGGCTGACAGGTATACCTTTATTCACGGCTTTGTCCAGATATCTTGCTGTCAGAGGTTGACAGGTATGGTCGGTCACACCCACACACACATTAAGTGTCCCTCACACAGTAGATCAGGGTTATCCTGTTTACGACAGTGCCCTCATCACCCTTATACCATTTGCCACTATGCAAATGTGTGCAATATATTTCCACTTATTCGTGTCGGGACACGCATCACGGGCAAGTGTTTGATCCTGGGTAGTAGGTTATGGATGAGCACTTAGGGCTGGACAGTGTCGTACACCTCTAATGCACATTCCAACATCTATCCAGATATCTACAGGACTGGACTTCGTGTCGTCCGTTCTAATGTTTTCACAAGTTACATATCCCATGAGGGATATCCAAGAATTGTACCGGTCCAAAACAAGAGATATACCAACATCGCTTTGGAGTTACGAAAATGTGCTGAGGTCGTGGTGCAATTCTGCAACCGCCTAGGGTGACATTACCTACTACATATGTGTAGTGGTCACTATGTGTAGCTGTGGCTGCACCACAGCAGTGGGCCTAGTACAGCTGGATTTGGTGGACGCTCAGGGACGGAGCGGGTTGTGTGATGTGGAGGGGATGCTGCGTAGTCCATTATGCATCCAGGTGTGTTGCATTTGTTATGGCCAGTTTCATCCAGGTGTGTTGCATGTGTTATGGACAGTTCCATTAGGACCAATCTGTGGGTATGTGCCGTGACATATCTATACATTTGTATCGCACATTTTAATATTCATCTGTTTGTGGGATTGTGTTCTACAGTATGGCCTGTCTGGTTGTATTGCAGCTGTTTATACATGTGTTTGTGTTTCTTTCAGCTTCACCCGCTGCTCCCTCATACACCTCTGGTTCACATATTCTGCATACGACACAGTATCGCCTTGGAGGATTGTACCATTACCCATCCACCCCACACACACAGATTCCTCACACTCCATACATCTGTGCTTTGGTTGTTGACCCATGACATGGCCAGAGTGACACATTGAATACCCTACATGTGTCTGTTACCTGTATGGTTGTGTGGACTACCCTGCCATGTTTGCTATCCACATGCTATACCTCACGCACATAGGTACACGCCCATACTTCTCTTTCATTACATGTTTGGTATACCAGGGTATTACCCATTTGACTGTGACACATCCTGACAAGTTCGGCTTGTACCGGCGACTTCCGGATTTTGGCGGTCTGTTGTACTCATTGGTAGGATGCCACCTTTTCCTATGTCCAGGATGGGATATATTCCGCACATATCCAACTGTAGTGGACAACACCTCCCCACAGTAGACGGAAGGGTTGCCACCTTGTCAATTGGCCAAAGTGAGACATTTTGGTGCACACATCATGTTTTACAGGTCGCATACATAGCCACAGCAGTACACAGGATAGAACTTAGATGTCTTGCCTATATAAAAGCTTATTCTTGTAGCAGTTCAGTTGCTTATTCTGTTTCTTATAACATTTATGTAATTTAGATACCGAGAACTTGTTTAATGCAACTATTACATAACGCATAGGAATAATTTTGTCCTATAATCTCAGGACATTTGCCATTGTTACAGGTTTTTGTCGGGACACAACTGCCCAAAGAGGGACTGTCGCCACAAAGTGGGACAGGTGGTAATCCTAGCTCGACAGTAAGGATAATACTGTTCCTTTCAGCCTACATGTGTCCTTATTGTTGTGGCTGTTTGCATGCTCCTTCTGTTTCGCTTACATGCTTATTCTATTTCCTATCACATTTGGTATGTGAAATACGGACATACCTTTTGTATGTGACTATTACATGCCTTGTGAGATATAATTCAGATGTACAGTCACTAGATATCTACATTTCTCATGTATTTTGTTATAGACACATCTGCCCAGCTGTGTACCCTCCCTCACATTATGGGTCAGCTGGTGACCCTCACCATTGGGCTGGACGCACTCTACTGGCGGATCGCTAACATATGATGCGTTTCACTTCCACTTGGTATGGCTATCTACACTGCATTGACTACGGCCACATGGTCTTCCATGTCATTTGTTCATGTGGATAGGGGCCCGTTATTCCCTACCGCATTTCTGTTTGCTTCATCACTTTGTGTTCACAGGTACTTTCTTGCATGCTTTGCATACGTTTCAGTCTCCAGGGACACTGACATGGTTACTATCTTGCAACCTGTTATATGCAAGCATTTTAGGTTGCACATCGACAGCTGCCATTTCCATGCCTCTGTACGTCACTTCGACACACCCTATGCACTCGCACTCCTTTCCTGTGCACGTGGCTGTGTTGTCAGCGTGTCTTCATTACTATGCATTTGGTGCTACTGCGCCATCCTCACACCGCACGGTCAGTGCAAGCCTAACACCGCCTTATACCGAGCTTCATGAATCCCGGGGAGAATGTAATTGTTTAAGAACTATAAATCAGTATCCTGATTATAATGCATATTGAAACTCTGTGTGAAAGGTAATGTTATTGGTGGTGGGCATTTAAGGAAATAATATAACATGACAGTCTGTGCTAGTGACGCTTTATTTATTTCTTCTTCTCCCTCTCTCTTCTGACTCTTGAAGATTCAAACTTCAATTTTTGGTTCAAAAACTGAATGAATGATTATGACAGTTTAGTTACACTGTGTGTCATCAGGTGATAACATTTCAAGTGCTATTTTAGGCTGACTGTTTGCTGTGAATACAAAAACCAATAAACTGTTTTTTGTTTAATTTCTAAACCAGTGGTCTATGCAGCTTCCTTAATGGAGTTGGTTTTCCTGTTTTAAAGGTGGACTTTTGGTTTGTGTATTCTTAGTTCGAATTTGGAGTTTTCCACTTGGAGTTTTCCACCTTTCTTTTTTTTTCAAATATATTTCTATTGAATTTTACAAACTTTTCAAACATACAAAGGAAAAACTGTAAGTCATTAAAGGTAGCAGTAAAGTAGTAAAGTATAGGTCTATATAAATATATATATATATATATAAATATATATATATATATATATATATATATATATATATATATATATAAACAGTTAGTACAATAACTATGCATTTATAAAGCAGCAGTTATCTTACAGGGAAACTTACATCTTATAGACTAATATAAGCAGTAAAGACCCCCAATAACCTATTACAGTCAAAATCTAGAGAAACAAATGGAAACTGGCTTGGAAGGAAGCATATATGACTGTCTTAAGAAGAAAGAAAAGCGGTAAGGAGGGTATATCCATATAAACCAACTATTCACACCATGTACAACTATTTATACCATATTTACAACATATTTACACCATGGATGCCAGAGGATAACAAAATAATGTAATAAAGTACTTTGTAAAATCAAAAGTTACAGTGTGATGATAACAACATCTACTGATTATAGGGCCAGATATGATACCGATGGAGGATTTCCTGGAATGTAGTGTTAGTGACCCACATTTTGGAAGATTATTTCGTTTGGATTAGGTCAAAAAGGCTACACCAGTAATTCTGAAAATATTCTTTTTTTCTTTTTGTTATTATTGCATAACTTATGTGCAGATATATATTTGATTGCCATTGATGTAAAGTTTTCCCAGCTATTGTTGAGGGATTGACCAAATTCTTGGCTATAAAATATTTGAGAAGATCACAGGCTGTAACACAGATGTGGTGATGGATACCCTTAAGAGATTTAGGAATTATATTTAGAATCATGGTTTGCCAAGAAAATGTGTTTTTTCGTATCCCATTTTTTCCAACTGAGTTCTGAGAGTACACCAAAGTTTGTAAATATTCTTACAGCTCCAAAAGCTGTGAAGTATATCTACATGTGGGAGGGAACAGAATGGACAGGTTAGGTTTTTATTGTATCCAAATTTCAGTAAGACTGCTGGGGTATAGTAGGAATTGTTGTTTATCATAAATTGAGTGTAAATTAGGTTTTTGAAGGGGGTTAAATTCAGGGTATTATTGATTGCTTCGCACTTAGACTCGTAGAGATTTCTCCTTGTATACCGTCCCAATATTTGGAAAATAGAAGTGAATGATTATACTTAATGCTTGACACAAGTTTATAGGTATTCAAAATCATTTTGCTCCATAGGGAAAGTGATTTAATGGTAGACTGTGATACTGTAATGTCTTGCTCCTTCACTTTATAGCAAGAGAATTTTTGTTTTATAAGTGAGCTAATTTGTCTTAAGATAGGGTCATATTGATTAAGAGCACCAAATAAGGCTTTGACCTCGGCAACATTTTTAGAGTTATAAAAGTGCCAAACTATGGCTTTCTTAACAATAGGGAAGTTTGTTAGATCGATCATTTTATTATTGATTTTTAAGTTAGGGTTTAGGTGAATAGGTTGGACAATGGGAACAGTATTGTGTAATTTTAAGGAGGTCATCAGAGTTTGAAAGATGCAAATTTTGTTCTTTAGTGTAGGCAAGATCTTGAACTTGTAGTCGCCATCAGGTGCTAGAAAAGGGACAGTATATGGATTGAATTTTGACAAACATGTATAGTTGCACCAGATTTTGATCCAGGTTGTGTACCAATATTCAGCAGAGGGATCATAACAGGCTATTTGAATTAGATGGCTAGCATTAATGATGTGGTAATACAAATTAAAGTCCGGGAGACTTAAACCGCCTTTGTTCTTTGGGGTAATTAGTTTCCTGTATGATATTCTGGTTGATTTAAGAAACCATAAAAACTTTGAGATTGTGGTTTCCATTTTTCTGAAAACATTTTTTGGAACATTTAAGAAGATGGAGTTAAAATGAAAAAAGGATTCTAGGCAAAATACTCATTTTAATGATAGCGGATTTTGATAGCAAAGAAAGATTGATGTTTTTCCATCTAGTTAGATTGTTATTTATCTGATCCCAGACTTTATATATGTTTGCTTTTATTAGTTCTTGGTGAGGGTGTGTGAAATTTATTCCTTGGTATTTGAGTGTATATTTGAGAGGAATGTCAGACAGGGTGGAAGTCATATTCTAAATGGTTTGCAGGGTTTAATGGAAAAATAGATGATTTAGCAGGGTTTAGTTTATAATTAGCAGCCTCAGCAAAAAGATTAATAGAATTTCAGATTTTATGAAGATCGGTGTTGGGAAGCTCAAAATAGATGTTTAGGTCATCTGCAAATGCAGAATAATTTATATCAATGTTGAAGATTTTTGGGATATGGTGATAAGTGTTTTGTTTAACCCTGAGAAGGAAAGGTTCCATATATAAATTAAAAAGATAAGGTGAGAGTGGGCAACCCTGCCTAGTGCCATTGGTAATTTTAATAGGGCGTGATAAAGTTTTATTTATATACAGGGAAGTAGAAGCATTGTTATAAAGCATCTTAATAGTGTTGATAATAAGATCAAGAAAGTTAAAGAATTTCATGGTTAGGTAAAGGAAGTTTGGATCAGCATTAGCAAAGGCTTTGGTAGCATCTAGCATGAGTGCATAACGCGGGTGGTTAACACTTTTTAGAAACAACATTAATGTGTTTAAGGTAAGAGTATTGTCACACATTTGCCTCTGTTTCATAAATCCCAACTGTTCAGAAGAAATGACTGTAGCTATAACTTTCTGAATTCTATTAGCAAAAGTAGATAAGATTTTGATGTCAACATTAATAAGGGCAATGGGCCTATAGCAGAGAGGGTTGGACTTGTCAGAGTTCGGCTTTGGGATGAGTATTGTTTTCAATTGTTCATATACTTATCAGTAATCCCTTTAGAGATGATGTAATTATACATGGCAAGGAGAATTTTAGAAAGGTGACGACTAAACATTTTATAAAATTCTCCTGTAAAACCATCAGGACCTGGCGCCTTATTTGGTTTAAGTTTTTTTATTTCATTTAGTGTTATGGGGCTGTTTAGAAGGGTGTTTTGTGCGGAGGATAATTTTGGAACAGATAGCTCATTTAGGAATTTTTTGTGCATTTCATTTGGGGTCTGTTTTTTGGGATTTCAGTGAAGATATTTACAAAAGAGTTAACGATATCTTCATTAATGTATAAGTTTTTCCCTTTGTATTTTATTTCATTAATATAGTTTGGTCCCTCTTTGATGTTTATGAGTCTAGCTAGTGTTCTGGAGGGGGTGTGGGCCCATTCTGAATATCTGTGAAGAAGTTTGAGTTCTACCAAGTATTGATTTTGTAAATGAAATGAGTACATTTTTTTGTATCATGTGTAGTTTCTTTTCCAGTTCAGGAGAAAAATCCTTTTGTAGTTGTGTATCAGTCATCTTTTGCTCAATGTTGAGGTTTTTAATGTACAATCTCTCTTTTCTTTTTATAATAAGATGACTTTTTATGATTATTCCTCTGATGACAGCGTTGGCATTAGCCCATTGGTTATCTAAAGGATGGTGGATAAACAAGATTTTGCATCAGATTGTTTCAGATAATCATTAATTTCCTGCAGAACATCTTCTTTTTTAAGAAGTTACTGTTTAATGACCAAGTGGGACTACTACCATTGCATTCAGGTGGTGAGTGGGATTAATACAAAGGGAGACATTTGAGTGGTCGGATATACATTTAGCCTCAAGGGCAAAGTTTGTAATTTTGTTTGAAAAGATATCAGAGACCAAAATTAAATTCTGGACCAGATTTTGTGGTGAAGCCGAATAAAATGAGAACTTATTTAACTCTCTGTCATGGTCAAATATTAAAAAGGGTCAACTAAGTTGAAGCTGTTTAGCAAATCCTGAGTAGATGCAGTTACTTGCAGGGCTGTTTCCTGTTTTTATTTGAACTATCATTCAAGGGGTCCATGAGTGCATTCCAGTCGCCACCAATAATGAAAAGATGATTAGGAAATTGAAGTGGTAGATTATGTATTTCATAGAAGAATAAGTGCTGGTTTGTACAAGGGCTATATAGGTTTAAGAAAAGTAAAGGGGATTTTACCCCAAGGTGGTGGTGTTGCGGTAGCATTGTCACCCCTCACAGTAAGATGCTGTCCGGTTTGATTCACAGCTAGAGCCTTCTGTGTGGAGACATGCATGAATGGGCTTACCTTCGTTGAAGGTTGTGTGTCAGGGCTGGCAACTCGCACGTAAAATCAACTGCCAATCATTAGTGGACCGGAGTTCTGCTGTGGCAACCCCTAACCGAAAAAGCTGAAAGACACAACAACAACAAAAGGGGATTTTACCTGAGGGTATGAGCAGGAAAATAAACACCATCTACCATTCGGGTCAAATTTAGTATTTAGCACTTCACCAGGAAAAGATTTTTTAATTATTATTACAGTGCCTTTTGATGCAAGGCTATTCCCTGCTGATATCACAAGTTTAATCCAATTTCTTTTTTGAATATTAGCCCATTGAACATTTGTCATATGGGTCTCCTGTAGAAATACGATGTTAGATTCATCCTGAAAAATCAGGTGCATAACTAGTTTCTTTTTATTGATTTCTGGAAGGCCATTTACATTCCAGGAATTCACACTAATCATCATAATTAGATTCAAAATGTAGATATATGCTAGAATAAACTAAGAAAAAAGCCCTACTAGGGACGGTGCAATTAGTAAACACACTTTTTATATATAACAGAAAGTGTAATGCAGTAGTAAATTGTATTCTGGCATCCATGCTCCTTACCATAAACCTCGTGCCTAATTAGCCACCAGTCTCCCTGAGTCATTTTTGAATAAGTTCTAAATAGATACAAGTGATCTGTTTTCAAATATTTTCCCTTATGAAGAATAATACAAGAACAGAGCAGGGAGACATATAAACTAACATCAATAGTCCAAGCGCCAACAAACATTGGACAACAACACCACCATGCCACTCCCAAAAATGTTAAGGAATATTGAAAAACATATGTACATAGAATGGACAGTTAAAGGCAAAGTGACGTTCGAGTTAGGAGTTAAAGGTGATAATAAAACAATACCACCATAAGAACATAATACATACAGCATTTTTAAAATTATTGACTTCGAAAATTTCTATGTAAGTAGGCAAGTGAGGTTGGAGTAATATAGACAATAAAAGTTACTAAGTAATTGAAACCAAGACAATTTATAACCAAAGCTATTAATTACCATTACAGCAGATAGTAACACAGGTTCTATTTATAACTGGCATAGCAGTAAGTACCATAATATCCTAATACTATGTTTTGGTCTCCTGTCTGGAGAAAGAACAGTCAACTTAGATAAGCTCTAACTGAGCATACTGCTATGAAGGGAGGTTAACAAAGGGGGTAATTATAAGAGGAAAAAAAATTACAGGTTAAATATATACATCAACAAACAGAATAGCTCTGAGTAATGTAAATACATTTTTTACCTTTCTAGATATCTAGCTGGGTTTACTAAATATGCATTACACACAGAATTATATAACAATAGGATTAAAGAAGGAAAGACAGAATCAAGAGCATTAATTGACAACCTAAGCAGTTAATTGGATTTTCACTAAATGCAGTTCACAATAAACTACATAACTCACATATCATCACTAACCAGTTGAATTAAATAACTGTAAGAAAAAAAAAACAGTTTAGCAAGCCTTTTTAGCAAGCAAGCAAGTTTTAGCAAGCTGGCTATTTAAACCAAGCACAAGCATACAGCATATCAAGCTCACTAGCTCTGTAGATCCACCTTCATTGAGAGAAAGAACAAGACATCCATATCCTGCACTCTCAGTATAGAATTAAAACATCATGATTCATGAATCGTGATTAAATCATGGTGAAAGTAGTCAAAATGCTAATTTGTGTTACCATGCAACAACAGATAGATTTCAAAACTTGAAGACATATTTTCAGTAAAGGTAGCCCAGCTGTGGAGCAGACTAATGGATTACTAAACAGGCAATTGTCTTTAGCTGTCTTTAAATAACTTTTGACAATTGCATAGGCTTTTTATTTTACAAACTGAGTTTGTATCTAAAACACTTTCACAATGAGCACTCAAACACACACCTAAATAGAAAACTAAATGTGAACACATAAAATATTGTTTTTGAAAAACTGAAAGGCACAAAAAAGCATGTCTGAAGTATGGCATTGTAATTTTGCAACTTGACCAGCAGATGGCAGCTACTATACAGTTTTATATGAAAGACTTCTGACAAACTGATGTACTTGTATTGCTAGGAAAAAACCCATATTGTAATATATTCATTACTTAAACATACGATTAGGCTGCTAAACTACCCTGACCAGAGTCCTTTATAGTCCATTTAATTACCCCCATCCTAAAGTGCCCAGAAAGTGTTGTTTTAGATCCATTTCTTCTTCCCTAAGCTCTAATTCATGACATTAGCATTCCCAGTAATGTACTGCTTCTTCTGTTGCGACCTATGACCTCGTGACATCATCGGCCAATGTTCCTGTTGCATTCTGGGTAATGGAATGCTGAAACAACCCTGGGAGCTTAGGGAACCCTCATGGAGCTCTAAATAAGGTCTCAACAGGCCACAGGAAGCCTCATGCACTGATACAAATGGGCCAACATATTACTGAAGAGCTAGAAAGGAAAAAAAAAAACAGGACATCCAGATGATGGTAAAAATAAGCTGACAAGATGACAGGGTAAGTTAGATTCAGTTAACAGTGTTAGAAAGCCAGCAGAGACAGGTTTTTGTAGGTTTATTCATCTTGGTTATACTATTTGTTACTCTTAACAGTAATTCATAGCTTTTAATCGTATACTGTGTTATCTTGGTTATATTATTTTACTAGCTTTAACAGTATAGCTAGTTAAGCCAGTAGTTTCTTGAAAGCTTGCATAAATTATTTTTTTGCTTCATCTGCAGAGTGTATTAGGAATTTCTGATCCCCATAGCTGAAGGAGAGGATGGCTGGGTATTTCATCTGAAACGTAATTTTTTTTTTTGATTAACAAAACACAAAAAGGTGCTAGAGCTTGTCTTTAAGCCTTAATGGGCTGGGGTAAATCCTGTGATATTGTAATCCTGTGACCTCTCCATGAAATGTTACTTTTCTTTTTTGCAGCCATGAGGAGTGTGGTAACATGTGCAACATTTAGTAGCCTTGCATAAATCTGCCTAGGGACAGCATCATCTTGTGATCTTCGTAATGCTCTATGAACTCTTTCAATAATGATTTCTTTGCCAGTGTAGTGTGATAAGGTAGTTAGATTGGCCGAAGTGTATGTTCGACTCCCCAGCTCTGCCAAGTGTGTGTGTGTGTGTGTGTGTGTGTGTGTGCGTGTGTGTGTCTTACCAGCTGCCTGGGACACGGTAATGCTTTAGACACCTCACACCACATACATTCCCCATCGGCATCTTTGCCATTAAGGATGATGTCACCCACCTAGAAGTATGCCTCTGGGAGTGCTGTGTTCAGTAATCTCGGTAGCACGTTCTGTAAATGCGTATGCTGTAGTGAGATAAGATAGTTAGGTGTATGTTCAACTCCCAGCTTGGGCGCGCGTGTGTGTGTGTGTTACCAGCTGCCTGGGGACATGGTAATGCTTTTTAGATGCCTCACACCACATACATTCCCTATTGGCATCTTTTGCCTTTAAGGATGATGTCACCCATCTAGAAGTATGCCTCTGGGGTGCTGTGTTCAGTAATCTTGGTAGCGTGCTCTGTAAATGCGTATTGCTGTAGTGTGATAAGGTAGTTAGGTGTATGTTTGACTCCATCTGCTAAGTGTGTGTGTGCTACCAGCTGCCTGGGCTCACGGTAATGCTTTTAGACACCTCACACCACATACATTCCCTATCGGCGTCTTTGCCTTTAAGGATGATGTCGCCCACCTAGAAGTATGCCTCTGGGAGAGCTGTGTTCAGTAATCTCGGTAGCGCATTCTGTAAATGCGTGTTTCTGTAGTGTGATAAGATAGTTAGGTGTATGTTTGACTCCCAGCTCTGCCAAGTGTGTGTGTGCATGTGTGTAGGTTATCAGCTGCCTGGGGACATGGTAATGCTTTTAGACGCCTCACACCACATACATTCCCTATCAGCGTCTTTGCCTTTAAGGATGATGTCACCCACATACAAGTATGCCTCTGGGAGTGCTGTGTTCAGTAATCTCAGTAGCGCGTTCTGTAAATGCATATTGCTGTAGTGTGATAAGGTAGTTAGGTGTATGTTTGACTCCAAGCTGCTGTGTGTGTGTGGGTGTGTGTGTGTGTGTGTGTGTGTGTGTGTGTGTGTGTGTGTTACCAGCTGCCTGGGGACATGGTAATGCTTTTAGATGCCTCACACCACATACATTCCCTGCTCGGTGTCTTTGCCTTTAAGGATGATGTCACCCACCTAGAAGTATGCCTCTGGGAGTGCTGTGTTCAGTACTCTCGCTAGTGCATTCTGTAAATGCGAGTGCTGTAGTGTGGTAAGGTAGTTAGGTCTGATTTCACAATCCCAGTCCTGCCTCATGTGTGTGTGTGTGTGTGTGTGTGTGTGTGTGTGTGTGAGAGTTTCCGCTGCATGACAACAGTACATCGCTTTTACACTATTCACTCACCATAGAATCCGTGACGCGTCTTTGCCTTTGATGCTGATGCCAGCAAGCTGGACGTATGCCTGTGTGAATGCTGTGATCTAGTAATCACGGTAGCTGCGTTCTGTACATGCATAATGCCTGTAGTGTGATAAGGTAGTTAGGTCTGTGTTCTGATCACAACCCTGCCAAGTGTGTGTGTGTGTGTGTGTGTGTGTGTGTGTGTGTGTGTGTGTGTTTGTGTGTGTGTGTGTGTATTTCTATATGTAATGTAGATAGATATTGATATGTATGTGGATATTAGCACTATTGAATGTGCTGCATTATCTATACGTGAACACCTTTGATGTATGTAAATCTGCTATGGCTCTGTGATAGTGCACATACTGTGTGCTGTAGTGATCCTGGGTTATAGTTGTGTGGTGACCAGTTATTCTGTTGCTGGGTATTACAAGGGACATTGATGACAATGATAGTACAGCACCTTTAAACGGTCATGTGCACATCTCAGCAGCAGTCAGCAGTGGTTTTTACTTTGGCAGATGCGTATGACTCATATGACTATGTATTACCTGACACTACTATGGAAATCAGGTTAACATTACTGACTCCCATTTATCCACAGGTTGTGATACAGATCCCAAGAATGTACGTGTATATATTGACAGGTGCAGGACTGGAATATTATTGAATGCATGCAGAGGTGCCCATGGCCAGTAAAGGCGATCTGTACAGCCTGGCAGGTACAGTCTGTGACTGTCCCACAACCTCCTGTATATGCATGACACATGCTGAAACTGTGTACATGCAGACACACATGAAACAAACAGCTAGGGCTAACACATACACACACACATTGCATCAACATTGGGCCATGCAAACACTGTTGTCCCTCACACACACACATACTTACATGTTGCTTGGATGGCTCAATGACAGGCTCTGGAAAGGAAACAACATACCCTGTGCATATGATGACACCTGTGCCACCATCTGTAATGTGTAACATAGATGCAGGAACAGACATGGTGCTGATGCTCAGGGTGGCTTTATAGCACTGTATTAATGTTAAAATGTAGTTAACACAAAGTGTGATATCCTTCTAGGTGTATGTAAGCAGGCATGATGCATTGCAGCTATGACCATCAATGTAGTATAATTTACAGCACTGTTCTGATGATTTATTATCCATCCATGTGCCATTTGACTGACGTGGTGTAGTTTTGGCAGCATGTGTTTCAGAGTGTGCTGTACATGTGTGATGTGTGTAGTACAGATTTATACATGCTTACAAACGCGTACACTGGCTTACATGACATTACATGGGCTTCAACATGCTTACACTAGCTTACTCGTTCTTCAACGCTACAAGACGGGCTGACACGACGCACATGCTTACTTGGGCTTATAGGTGCACACAGGCATGAACACACTGACAGCAGGTTTGCATGAAACTTCAGTGATATCCATGGCATACACCATCGGTTTCCTGACTGTACCTAGATAGATCATAACATGCCTCTTCCACTGATGAGTAACTGACAGCAAACATGTGACACATTGCTCGATAGGGATTACAGTATTTTATACATACACACTCATGATTATACATACACACTCATGATGTCACCTATCTTCTACTCTGATAATCCCCTTAACCTACTCTTCCACTGTAGTGGCTTGGCCCATATGGCATGACAAATTGTGATTCACTATCCTCAGCCTCAATTGCATCGGATTGCCTATTAATGCTTGGTTCCATCTCTGACAGAGTGCTTCCACACAGAGCAACCAGTACTCAGTAGTCATCTTGTCTTCAGCTTGCCATTCACCTGCATGGTGAACTAACTGTTAATGATAATTACAACGTCTATGTGTATTTTAAATATTTCTCTTGTTTTAAAAGCACAGCGTATTTTTGCGCCGCTGCGCTACGCTTACACACTGGAGGTCGGGGGAGGACAAATAGAGTTTTATTAATTTACAATGGAGAAATATGCCACTGGCCTTATATTTGGCCATTGGCATGCTTCTTCAACTGTATTCATCCTTTATTTGCAGCTGACATTGCTCCATTTAGCCACTTGCAGAAAGTAACTCGGTTAACATCCGAGTACATTTCTGCACATAACTCTACTCTTGCACGGACAGCTTACTGTTACATGTATCGCAGATTTACATCATTTTCATAGCTTTCACCTACAAATGGGGTAATTTGCATATCCTAACATTGTCCATGCAACGTTCAGTTTAGGGGCTGTCTTACACACCCCTACAGGATATTGCTGAATAGCTCGGCAGACATCTTGCCTTGTTCTACACTTCCTCTACTCGTACACGCTGGCTAAGGCTCCATGACCCCTGGCCTAAGCTTTGCTGTGTGCTAATATGTCTGTTTGTGGAGTATGCATGGCTGTAGGTATGGTTTGACCTGCTATGTCTGACATTTCTACAAAGCAGCTCCCACCTTCATCATTTGTAACGGTGACAGCCCTATAGGTACTATATATACAGCTGTGACATATGACATGTCAGCACATACCTGCTGTCAATACTGAACTGACTACTTCAGTGCTTTTCATATCTCCAGAGTTTTCTTGTAGTAGTATAGTCAATAATACTGTTTCCTATCGCATGTATCTGTTTCTGATACAAGATATATCATTAATATTACACCACTACAAACAAGAAGAAATCAGAGGCCAGATGCCATTATATTCCTTTTGCAGGACACACCCGCCAAGAGTGTTGTGTTCCTCACAAAAGCCAACAGGTGCTAATCAAAACATATTATGCTATCATCTACCTTATGGGTTCACGGTATTTGTGATGCCCGTCAGTGGAAGAACTCACATGCGAGTGTGGGAGACTGGACACTGCATAACACCCTGAGGGACACTATTAACCTTCCACATTGACTATCACAGGGCATAAGTATTCATTCACATTTATCGAGGTACATGCTTTTGACTTGTACATGTTTTGTCATTTGTCATCCCGTCTTTCTTCACACCTGTCCACCTGATATCACTAGTTCTGTACATTTATTTAGAACAGGGTTACCTTCATACCTCTCAACTGTACACATGTTGGTTAAATGTCCTGAACTTAGAATTATAATGTTCCTTTTTTGTTATTATTGTGCCTTTCTGGTAAATTAGTGGCAGGTCATTAAGGACTGTGAGGTTAGATAATAATGACAGACATTAGTAGTTTAAAACTAATAACCCTCAAACTATTCATACTAATGAATTATCCATTATTCTATCAACGCTCAAACTTTGTCAGAGGAATATTTAACATAGCCCCTATTTGTACTTATTTAAATATGCCTTTGTCCAAATGTCTTATTCTGAAAGGTTAAGAGGTATGGTTACCATCTTATTTGTATGCATGTCGTCCATGATAATCACTTACATGACACTGATATAAGTCCCTACATCTTCCCACAATGGTTTACACAATATCCAGTAGATGGGTTCTTCATGTTTAGAAGGTATAGGTGTGTGCTATACCCACATAGGAATATTAATCTCTCCCATGGGGTGGACCTAATAAATCTGTTGCAACCAACACCTGTGAACCTAGGCCCATTCTTGCATACCCATGATTCCCATACCTGTCACCCCTCCACAGTAGTCATAAGACATATTTAATGTGAGCGATAATAAAGTTTGAAGATACTTCTAAGCACTATCCACTCTCCGTGTAACGGGACATATGTCATACATTCTGTCAACCCATGTGTTATTACCCTTGCACAAGCTACTGTTGCATGTACAGCTATATTGTAGCTGCCATTGTGACTTTCTTAGCGTCGATAATTACTGGTCATTGCTGCTAGGCAACACTTTTTGGAGTCCTGCAAAGGACACCTATATCCATGTTAAAATAGTAGAGCTTGCAGATTTGCCACACTGGTACTTTCCAGGCAATGGTTTGGAAAGCAGCAGTGTATTTACCTTTCTTGCATGTCTGTATGTCTATCCATAATAGCTCTGACGTGTAGCCTTTTTATGTACATGTGTTATATCTACAAGGACAAATGTTTATATGTTTGTTATATATATATCGATTAATGTAATTGTGTGTATATATATATATATATATATATATATATATATATATATATATATATATATATATATATATATATATATATATATACATATATATATATATATATATATATATGTCTGTACATTCTTTATTTCATATATTTATTTAGTTTAAGTCTGTGGATATATATCTATACACAGATATATATATATCCATATATAGATATATAAATAAACATGTAGAAAACAGCATTCATTTGCTATGCTGTGAGCGGATTACACACACGCAGGTGCACTTGTATATTTTTATTGTGGGTTACATATGTTTACTAAGTCTTTGTGCTTACGTGGGCTTTCTTAATTGTGACGGTACCAGTACAATATCTGTAATCTGGTTAACGGACATATGCGAAACACACGTTCACCTTTACATATTTAAATGTCTTTACAGCACACACGCATTCATTAACTCATATGTGCTGAAGTTGTAGTTGACCCGGGACTGCATTCACGTTGGCCGGATGCTGTCATCACTATACTATTGGTGTTCTGACTCATTTATATGCATACGCATAGTACATAGCTACATTAACATACGCCTTCACTGCTTCACTTACAACACAGGCGTCCATTCTCCTGCTGGGAAAAACGCGGTACTACATATAACACATTCCCTATTCCCTACTGCTCTGGACCCAAGCTGCATATTTAATCACTCCAAGGATATGCAGAACACCAAAGCATATAGTCCTGGCACATACAAGTCTTTGATTGTCAGGGTGTTCCTGTGGTGATCTGGGTTTAGGTTTGTCTGCCTGGTGAACAAAACTGCCCTGACCGAGTTCAAATGTCAGATGAAGCACATGGACAGCATTTCTCCATTTTATAGAGGTTTACCTGTGTTTACAGACACAGGTCTTTCGGCACCTGTCAGCAGCTTTTAATGTTGGCAATACATAATATGGGTGGGGGTGGTTACAATACATAATCCACAATGAGGGGTGTTCCCATTCACATTTCAATATTTCCTGTATGCATTCATATGAGGATTATTATTTTGGACATGAATTAACTACAGGTATGCAGTGGTACAGTAAACAAATGTGAAGGTTTGTTACTGTAAATATGTATGGACCTCTGTAATACACTGTTGTTTTCTGGAAAATCAGTAGCTGGTCATTAAAGACCGAAGTCAGAACATAATGACAGACACTTGAGTTTCAGACTTCATACACTTCAGGAAATTAATGCCAATGTACAGACTGTTATTCTATCAACTTTCTCAGTTTCTTTACAAATTGTCCATACATTTGGGCCTCTGTCCCACTTTTATTCACGGCTTTGTCCAGATATCTTGCTCTCAGAGGCTGACAGGTATACCTTTATTCACGGCTTTGTCCAGATATCTTGCTGTCAGAGGTTGACAGGTATGGTCGGTCACACCCACACACACATTAAGTGTCCCTCACACAGTAGATCAGGGTTATCCTGTTTACGACAGTGCCCTCATCACCCTTATACCATTTGCCACTATGCAAATGTGTGCAATATATTTCCACTTATTCGTGTCGGGACACGTGCATCACGGGCAAGTGTTTGATCCTGGGTAGTAGGTTATGGATGAGCACTTAGGGCTGGACAGTGTCGTACACCTCTAATGCACATTCCAACATCTATCCAGATATCTACAGGACTGGACTTCGTGTTGTCCGTTCTAATGTTTTCACAAGTTACATATCCCATGAGGGATATCCAAGAATTGTACCGGTCCAAAACAAGAGATATACCGAACATCGTTTTGGAGTTACGAAAATGTGCTGAGGTCGTGTGCAATTCTGCAACCGCCTAGGGTGACATTACCTACTACATATGTGTAGTGGTCACTATGTGTAGCTGTGGCTGCACCACAGCAGTGGGCCTAGTACAGCTGGATTTGGTGGACGTTCAGGGACGGGAGCGGGTTGTGTGATGTGGAGGGGATGCTGCGTAGTCCATTATGCATCCAGGTGTGTTGCATTTGTTATGGCCAGTTTCATCCAGGTGTGTTGCATGTGTTATGGACAGTTCCATTAGGACCAATCTGTGGGTATGTGCCGGTGACATATCTATACATTTGTATCGCACATTTCAATATTCATCTGTTTGTGGGATTGTGTTCTACAGTATGGCCTGTCTGGTTGTATTGCAGCTGTTTATACATGTGTTTGTGTTTCTTTCAGCTTCACCCGCTGCTCCCTCATACACCTCTGGTTCACATATTCTGCATACGACACAGTATCGCCTTGGAGGATTGTACCATTACCCATCCACCCCACACACACAGATTCCTCACACTCCATACATCTGTGCTTTGGTTGTTGACCCATGACATGGCCAGAGTGACACATTGAATACCCTACATGTGTCTGTTACCTGTATGGTTGTGTGGACTACCCTGCCATGTTTGCTATCCACATGCTATACCTCACGCACATAGGTACACGCCCATACTTCTCTTTCATTACATGTTTGGTATACCAGGGTATTACCCATTCGACTGTGACACATCCTGACAAGTTTGGCTTGTACCGGCGACTTCCGGATTTTGGCGGTCTGTTGTACTCATTGGTAGGATGCCACCTTTTCCTATGTCCAGGATGGGATATATTCCGTGCACATATCCAACTGTAGTGGACAACACCTCCCCACAGTAGACGGAAGGGTTGCCACCTTGTCAATTGGCCAAAGTGAGACATTTTTGGTGCACACATCATGTTTTACAGGTCGACACATAGCCACAGCAGTACACAGGATAGAACTTAGATGTCTTGCCTATATAAAAGCTTATTCTTGTAGCAGTTCAGTTGCTTATTCTGTTTCTTATAACATTTATGTAATTTAGATACCGAGAACTTGTTTAATGCAACTATTACATAACGTACAGGGAATAATTTTGTCCTATAATCTCAGGACATTTGCCATTGTTACAGGTTTTTGTCGGGACACAACTGCCCAAAGAGGGACTGTCGCTCACAAAGTGGGACAGGTGGTAATCCTAGTCGACAGTAAGGATAATACTGTTCCTTTCAGCCTACATGTGTCCTTATTGTTGTGGCTGTTTGCATGCTCCTTCTGTTTCGTTTACATGCTTATTCTATTTCCTATCACATTTGGTATGTGAAATATGGACATACCTTTTGTATGTGACTATTACATGCCTTGTGAGATATAATTCAGATGTACAGTCACTAGATATCTACATTTCTCATGTATTTTGTTATAGACACATCTGCCCAGCTGTGTACCCTCCCTCACATTATGGGTCAGCTGGTGACCCTCACCATTGGGCTGGACGTACCTACTGGCGGATCGCTAACATATGATGCGTTTCACTTCCACTTGGTATGGCTATCTACACTGCATTGGACTACGGCCACATGGTCTTCCATGTCATTTGTTCGCGGGATAGGGGCCCGTTATTCCCTACCGTGCATTTCTGTTTGCTTCGTCACTTTGTGTTCACAGGTACTTTCTTGCATGCTTTGCATACGTTTCAGTCTCCAGGGACACTGACATGGTTACTATCTTGCAACCTGTTATATGCAAGCATTTTAGGTTGCACATCGACAGCTGCCATTTCCATGCCTCTGTGCGGCACTTCGACACACCCTATGCACTCGCACTCCTTTCCTGTGCATGTGGCTGTGTTGTCAGCGTGTCTTCATTACTATGCATTTGGTGCTACTGCACCATCCTCACACCGCACGGTCAGTGCAAGCCTAACACCGGCCTTGCGCCGAGCTTCATGAATCCCGGGGAGAATGTAATTGTTTAAGAACTATAAATCAGTATCCTGATTATAATGCATATTGAAACTCTGTGTGAAAGGTAATGTTATTGGTGGTGGGCATTTAAGGAAATAATATAACATGACAGTCTGTGCTAGTGACGTTTATTTATTTCTTCTTCTCCCTCTCTCTTCTGACTCTTGAAGATTCAAAACTTCAATTTTTGGTTCAAAAACTGAATGAATGATTATGACAGTTTAGTTACACTGTGTGTCATCAGGTGATAACATTTCAAGTGCTATTTTAGGCTGACTGTTTGCTGTGAATACAAAAACCAATAAACTGTTTTTTGTTTAATTTCTAAACCAGTGGTCTATGCAGCTTCCTTAATGGAGTTGGTTTTCCTGTTTTAAAGGTGGACTTTTGGTTTGTGTATTCTTAGTTCGAATTTGGAGTTTTCCACTTGGAGTTTTCCACCTTTCTTTTTTTTTCAAATATATTTCTATTGAATTTTACAAACTTTTCAAACATACAAAGGAAAAACTGTAAGTCATTAAAGGTAGCAGTAAAGTAGTAAAGTATAGGTCTATATAAATATATATATATATATATATATATATATATATATATATATATATATATATATATATATATATATAAACAGTTAGTACAATAACTATGCATTTATAAAGCAGCAGTTATCTTACAGGGAAACTTACATCTTATAGACTAATATAAGCAGTAAAGACCCCCAATAACCTATTACAGTCAAAATCTAGAGAAACAAATGGAAACTGGCTTGGAAGGAAGCATATATGACTGTCTTAAGAAGAAAGAAAAGCGGTAAGGAGGGTATATCCATATAAACCAACTATTCACACCATGTACAACTATTTATACCATATTTACAACATATTTACACCATGGATGCCAGAGGATAACAAAATAATGAAACAAAGTACTTTGTAAAATCAAAAGTTACAGTGTGATGATAACAATATCTACTGATTATAGGGCCAGATATGATACCGATGGAGGATTTCCTGGAATGTAGTGTTAGTGACCCACATTTTGGAAGATTATTTCGTTTGGATTAGGTCAAAAAGGCTATACCAGTAATTCTGAAAATATTCTTTTTTTCTTTTTGTTATTATTGCATAACTTATGTGCAGATATATATTTGATTGCCATTGATGTAAAGTTTTCCCAGCTATTGTTGAGGGATTGACCAAATTCTTGGCTATAAAATATTTGAGAAGATCACAGGCTGTAACACAGATGTGACGATGGATACCCTTAAGAGATTTAGGAATTATATTTAAAATCATGGTTTGCCAAGAAAATGTGTTTTTTTCATATCCCATTTTTTCCAACTGAGTTCTGAGAGAACACCAAAGTTTGTAAATATTCTTACAGCTGTCAAGTATATCTACATGTGGGAGGGAACAGAATGGACAGGTTAGGTTTTTATTGTATCCAAATTTCAGTAAGACTGCTGGGGTATAGTAGGAATTGTTGTTTATCATAAGTTGAGTATAAATTAGGTTTTTGAAGGGGGTTAGATTCAGGGTATTATTGATTGCTTCGCACTTAGACTCCGTAGAGATTTCTCCTTGTATACCGTCCCAATATTTGGAAAATAGAAGTGAATGATTATACTTAATGCTTGACACAAGTTTATAGGTATTCAAAATCATTTTGCTCCATAGGGAAAGTGATTTAATGGTAGACTGTGATACTGTAATGTCTTGCTCCTTCACTTTATAGCAAGAGAATTTTTGTTTTATAAGTGAGCTAATTTGTCTTAAGATAGGATCATATTGATTAAGAGCACCAAATAAGGCTTTGACCTCGGCAACATTTTTAGAGTTATAAAAGTGCCAAACTATGGCTTTCTTAACAATAGGGAAGTTTGTTAGATCGATCATTTTATTATTGATTTTTAAGTTAGGGTTTAGGTGAATAGGTTGGACAATGGGAACAGTATTGTGTAATTTTAAGGAGGTCATCAGAGTTTGAAAGATGCAAATTTTGTTCTTTAGTGTAGGCAAGATCTTGAACTTGTAGTCGCCATCAGGTGCTAGAAAAGGGACAGTATATGGATTGAATTTTGACAAACATGTATAGTTGCACCAGATTTTGATCCAGGTTGTGTACCAATATTCAGCAGAGGGATCATAACAGGCTATTTGAATTAGATGGCTAGCATTAATGATGTGGTAATACAAATTAAAGTCCGGGAGACTTAAACCGCCTTTGTTCTTTGGGGTAATTAGTTTCCTGTATGATATTCTGGTTGATTTAAGAAACCATAAAAACTTTGAGATTGTGGTTTCCATTTTTCTGAAAACATTTTTTGGAACATTTAAGAAGATGGAGTTAAAATGAAAAAAGGATTCTAGGCAAAATACTCATTTTAATGATAGCGGATTTTGATAGCAAAGAAAGATTGATGTTTTTCCATCTAGTTAGATTGTTATTTATCTGATCCCAGACTTTATATATGTTTGCTTTTATTAGTTCTTGGTGAGGGTGTGTGAAATTTATTCCTTGGTATTTGAGTGTATATTTGAGAGGAATGTCAGACAGGGTGGAAGTCATATTCTAAATGGTTTGCAGGGTTTAATGGAAAAATAGATGATTTAGCAGGGTTTAGTTTATAATTAGCAGCCTCAGCAAAAAGATTAATAGAATTTCAGATTTTATGAAGATCGGTGTTGGGAAGCTCAAAATAGATGTTTAGGTCATCTGCAAATGCAGAATAATTTATATCAATGTTGAAGATTTTTGGGATATGGTGATAAGTGTTTTGTTTAACCCTGAGAAGGAAAGGTTCCATATATAAATTAAAAAGATAAGGTGAGAGTGGGCAACCCTGCCTAGTGCCATTGGTAATTTTAATAGGGCGTGATAAAGTTTTATTTATATACAGGGAAGTAGAAGCATTGTTATAAAGCATCTTAATAGTGTTGATAATAAGATCAAGAAAGTTAAAGAATTTCATGGTTAGGTAAAGGAAGTTTGGATCAGCATTAGCAAAGGCTTTGGTAGCATCTAGCATGAGTGCATAACGCGGGTGGTTAACACTTTTTAGAAACAACATTAATGTGTTTAAGGTAAGAGTATTGTCACACATTTGCCTCTGTTTCATAAATCCCAACTGTTCAGAAGAAATGACTGTAGCTATAACTTTCTGAATTCTATTAGCAAAAGTAGATAAGATTTTGATGTCAACATTAATAAGGGCAATGGGCCTATAGCAGAGAGGGTTGGACTTGTCAGAGTTCGGTTTTGGGATGAGTATTGTTTTCGAATTGTTCATATACTTATCAGTAATCCCTTTAGAGATGATGTAATTATACATGGCAAGGAGAATTTTAGAAAGGTGACGACTAAACATTTTATAAAATTCTCCTGTAAAACCATCAGGACCTGGCGCCTTATTTGGTTTAAGTTTTTTTATTTCATTTAGTGTTATGGGGCTGTTTAGAAGGGTGTTTTGTGCGGAGGATAATTTTGGAACAGATAGCTCATTTAGGAATTTTTTGTGCATTTCATTTGGGGTCTGTTTTTTGGGATTTCAGTGAAGATATTTACAAAAGAGTTAACGATATCTTCATTAATGTATAAGTTTTTCTCTTTGTATTTTATTTCATTAATATAGTTTGGTCCCTCTTTGATGTTTATGAGTCTAGCTAGTGTTCTGGAGGGGGTGTGGGCCCATTCTGAATATCTGTGAAGAAGTTTGAGTTCTACCAAGTATTGATTTTGTAAATGAAATGAGTACATTTTTTTTGTATCATGTGTAGTTTCTTTTCCAGTTCAGGAGAAAAATCCTTTTGTAGTTGTGTATCAGTCATCTTTTGCTCAATGTTGAGGTTTTTAATGTACAATCTCTCTTTTCTTTTTATAATAAGATGACTTTTTTATGATTATTCCTCTGATGACCGCGTTGGCATTAGCCCATTGGTTATCTAAAGGGATGGTGGATAAACAAGATTTTGCATCAGATTGTTTCAGATAATCATTAATTTCCTGCAGAACATCTTCTTTTTTAAGAAGTTACTGTTTAATGACCAAGTGGGACTACTACCATTGCGATTCAGGTGGTGAGTGGGATTAATACAAAGGGAGACATTTGAGTGGTCGGATATACATTTAGCCTCAAGGGCAAAGTTTGTAATTTTGTTTGAAAAGATATCAGAGACCAAAAATTAAATTCTGGACCAGATTTTGTGGTGAAGCCGAATAAAATGAGAACTTATTTAACTCTCTGTCATGGTCAAATATTAAAAAAGGGTCAACTAAGTTGAAGCTGTTTAGCAAATCCTGAGTAGATGCAGTTACTTGCGAGGGCTGTTTCCTGTTTTTATTTGAACTATCATTCAAGGGGTCCATGAGTGCATTCCAGTCGCCACCAATAATGAAAAGATGATTAGGAAATTGAAGTGGTAGATTATGTATTTCATAGAAGAATAAGTGCTGGTTTGTACAAGGGCTATATAGGTTTAAGAAAAGTAAAGGGGATTTTACCCCGCGGTGGTGGTGTTGCGGTAGCATTGTCACCTCACAGTAAGATGCTGTCCGGTTTGATTCACAGCTAGAGCGCCTTCTGTGTGGAGACATGCATGAATGGGCTTACCTTCGTTGAAGGTTGTGTGTCAGGGCTGGCAACTCGGCACGTAAAAATCAACTGCCAATCATTAGTGGACCGGAGTTCTGCTGTGGCAACCCCTAACCGGGAAAAGCTGAAAGACACAACAACAACAAAAGGGGATTTTACCTGAGGGTATGAGCAGGAAAATAAACACCATCTACCATTCGGGTCAAATGTAGTATTTAGCACTTCACCAGGAAAGGATTTTTTAATTATTATTACAGTGCCTTTTGATGCAAGACTATTCCCTGCTGATATCACAAGTTTAATCCAATTTATTTTCTTAATATTATCCCATTGAACATTTGTCATATGGGTCTCCTGTAGAAAGATAATGTTAGCTTTATCTTGAAAAATCAGGTGCATAACTAGTTTCTTTTTATTGATTTCTTGAAGGCCATTTACATTCCAGGAATTCACACTAATCATCATAATTAGATTCAAAATGCAGATATATGCTAGGATAAACTAAGAAAAAAGCCCTACTAGGGACGGTGCAATTAGTAAACACACTTTTTATATATAACAGAAAGTGTAATGTGGTAGTAAATTGTATTCTGGCATCCATGCTTCTTACCATAAACCTCGTGCCTAATTAGCCACCAGTCTCCCTGAGTCATTTTTGAATAAGTTCTAAATAGATACAAGTGATCTGTTTTTAAATATTTTCCCTTATGAAGAATAATACAAGAACAGAGCAGGGAGACATATAAACTAACATCAATAGTCCAAGCGCCAACAAACATTGGACAACAACACCACCATGCCACTCCCAAAAATGTTAAGGAATATTGAAAAACATATGTACATAGAATGGACAGTTAAAGGCTAAGTGACGTTCGAGTTAGGAGTTAAAGGTGATAATAAAACAATACCACCATAAGAACATAATACATGCAGCATTTTTAAAATTATTGAAAAATTTCCACGTAACTAGGCAAGTGAGGTTGGAGTAATATAGACAATAAAAGTTACTAAGTAATTGAAACCAAGACAATTTATAACCAAAGCTATTAATTACCATTACAGCAGATAGTAACACAGGTTCTATTTATAACTGGCATAGCAGTAAGTACCATAATATCCTAATACTATGTTTTGGTCTCCTGTCTGGAGAAAGAACAGTCAACTTAGATAAGCTCTAACTGAGCATACTGCTATGAAGGGAGGTTAACAAAGGGGGTAATTATAAGAGGAAAAAAAATTACAGGTTAAATATATACATCAACAAACAGAATAGCTCTGAGTAATGTAAATACATTTTTTACCTTCCTAGATATCTAGCTGGGTTTACTAAATATGCATTACACACAGAATTATATAACAATAGGATTAAAGAAGGAAAGACAGAATCAAGAGCATTAATTGACAACCTAAGCAGTTAATTGGATTTTCACTAAATGCAGTTCACAATAAACTACATAACTCACATATCATCACTAACCAGTTGAATTAAATAACTGTAAGAAAAAAAAAACAGTTTAGCAAGCAAGTTTTAGCAAGCTGGCTATTTAAACCAAGCACAAGCATACAGCATATCAAGCTTACTAGTTCTGTAGATCCACCTTCATTGAGAGAAAGAACAAAACATCCATATCCTGCACTTTCAGTATAGAATTAAAACATCATGATTCATGAATTGTGATTGAATCATGGTGAAAGTAGTCAAAATGCTAATTTGTGTTTCCATGCAACAACAGATCGATTTCAACACTTGAAGACATATTTTCAGTAAAGGTAGCACAGCTGTGGAGCAGACTAATGGATTACTAAACAGGCAATTGTCTTTAGCTGTCTTTAAATAACTTTTGACAATTGCATAGACTTTTTATTTTACAAACTGAGTTTGTATCTAAAACACTTTCACAATGAGCACTCAAACACACACCTAAATAGAAAACTAAATGTGAACACATAAAATATTGTTTTTGAAAAACTGAAAGGCACAGAAAGGCATGTCTGAAGTATGGCATTGTAATTTTGCAATTTGACCAGCAGATGGCAGCTACTATACAGTTTTATATGAAAGACTTCTGACAAACTGATGTACTTGTATTGCTAGGAAAAAACCCATATTGTAATATATTCATTACTTAAACCTAAGATTAGGCTGCTAAATTACCCTGACCAGAGTCCTTTATAGTCCATTTAATTACCGCCATCTTGAAGTGTTCAGAAAGTGTTGTTTTAGATCCATTTCTTCTTCCCTAAGCTCTAATTCATGATATTAGCATTCCCAGTAATGCAATGCTTCTTCTGTTGTGACCTCATACCTCGTGACATCATCGGGCAACATCCCTGTTGCAGTCTGGGTAATGGAATGTTGAAACAGCTCTGGGAGCTTAGGGAACCCTCATGGAGCTCTAAATAAGGCCTCAACAGGCCACAGGAAGCATCATGCACTGATACAAATGGGTCAACATATTACTGAAGAGCTAGAAAGGAAAAAAAAAAAACAGGACATCCAGATGATGGTAAAAACAAGCTGGGAAGATGACAGGGTAAGTTAGATTCAGTTAACAGTGTTAGAAAGCCAGCAGAGATAGGTTTTTGTAGGTGTAATCATCTTGGTTATACTATTTGTTAGTCTTACCAGTAATTCATAGCTTTTAATCGTATACTGTGTTATCTTGGTTATATTATTTTACTAGCTTTAACAGTATAGCTAGTTAAGCCAGTAGTTTCTTGAAAGCTTGCATAAATTATTTTTTTGCTTCATCTGCAGAGTGTATTAGGAATTTCTGATCCCCATAGCTGAAGGAGAGGATGGCTGGGTATTTCATCTGAAACGTAATTTTTTTTTTTGATTAACAAAACACAAAAAGGTGCTAGAGCTTGTCTTTAAGCCTTAATGGGCTGGGGTAAATCCTGTGATATTGTAATCCTGTGACCTCTCCATGAAATGTTACTTTTCTTTTTTGCAGCCATGAGGAGTGTGGTAACATGTGCAACATTTAGTAGCCTTGCATAAATCTGCCTAGGGACAGCATCATCTTGTGATCTTCGTAATGCTCTATGAACTCTTTCAATAATGATTTCTTTAGCTAAGATTTTATTTTCAGTAATGTGTTCAAAAATCTCAGTTAGTATGACTGGTAGTTGGACTTGGTCAAACTTTTCAGGAATGCCACGTATTATAATGTTGTTTCTCCTACTGTGTGCTTCTAAGTCTATTATTTTTTGCTGTAAGTCAGTAATAATTTTGTCATTTTTATTTACCTTGGTTTGTAAATCTTGTATTTGCTTTGAATTCTCCTCAGTTTTATTGCCAATAAGATTAATTCTGGATGTAATTTGGTCTAGATTAGAACCAAATTAATTTAATTTGTCTGAGAATAATTTGAAATCTTCATGCAAGGGCTGTAATGCTGTTTTAAGGTCATCTAGTGAAAGAACAGTCTCACCTTTAGATTTAGCAGCTCCTTTGTTTGAATCCTGTGTTGATTTATTTATTCTCTGCCTCTTAGCTGTAACATCTTTTTCAGGTGACATTAGAGAAGAGAGTTTAGTTTTAGAAGTTATAGCACCCATGGATTCTTGTTGGTTAGCCATTACTGGGTGAATTAAAGAGTAGGTTTAGACCACAAGGAAGTGACTTAAAGAATTCTCCTTTAACTTTTCTTGTTTAGAACTCAGAACTCAGTCCTTCAGAGAAAAGGATGCCACCATGTGGCTTCGGCCTTCAGCCAGTCACTAGAGGTAAGCACTTGCAGAAAAAATGATCAAATTTTACTTTTTAGACCAAAATGTTGCTATAGGTCTTTTCCATGAAGTGCAGTTTAGAAGAAATACTCCTTTCCTGTTCAATTCAGTGCCAGATGCAGGTTTTTTTTGAGTGGATAGATTTAGTTGATACAGGAGCAGCAGAAAGTGTGTGTTCAGTGCTCGGCGGCCATCTTGAACTCCCAGTTTTCCACCTTTCTATCATGTCTGTTTACTTTGGTTGACTGTTTACTGTACCTCACCTCTTTGTAGGGGCTTTAGGGTAGTATTACTTGGTTAATACAAAACTGAAAAATACACAAAATATTTATATCTGTATGTATATCTATATATATATATGTACATATGTGGGCTTCAAAAATTAAACAATGTGATTGGTTTCCAAGCACAGATAAAATCTGTATGATACAACCTTAAAATACAGGTGGACCACTGCATCAGCAAATAAATGAACCTACTCAAATTTAAAATAAAAAAAAATATATATATATATATATATATATATATATATATACACACATATATTATATATATACATACACTTATACATTTTTGCACTCACTAAACTATTTCACTTCAGTTCTAAATGCAGGCCATCATGCTGTATCAAGATAACATTTTAATCTGAAACAGTAACAGTAACAGTGGCTGCGCTGCCCATGAAAACTATTCCACTTCACCTCCAAATGCAGGCCATCATGATGTATCAAGATAAAATTTAAATCTGAAACAGTAACAGTAACAGTGGCTGCGCTGCCCATGACTTCTGAGGTTTGGTGGGTTTTTTTTTGCATGTTCTTACTCTGGCTGTAATAAAATCCATAGGAGGTAGGCAGCAGTCTAACTTACACACAATTCTGTATAAGCTAACAAGTGAATTAAGGGCCTTGCTGTAATTGGTTAACAGTTAAAGAATTTATTTACAGATAAATAAAATACACCCTCACCATCTGCCTGTTGCACAGCTTACCCAGAGTCCTTTTTTTAGTTGTGAACTGTGTTCTGTCCACCCAGTGTAAACAAATTCACTGCTGACAGTGAGGAGCCATATCTCTTCTATAAGAAGGTATATTGCACAACATCTGCCATAAAGATTCAGCCCTGTCTGACCCTTAACATAAAAAAACAGAACAGATAAATACAATTCACCCATCTATCTATCCATTGCAGAGATCCCACACATGGAAACTGTTTACAAT
The DNA here is from genome assembly GCF_019279795.1 of Protopterus annectens. Classification (NCBI taxonomy): domain Eukaryota; kingdom Metazoa; phylum Chordata; order Ceratodontiformes; family Protopteridae; genus Protopterus; species Protopterus annectens. The sequence goes on along the minus strand of NC_056725.1, from coordinate 729,955,379 downwards.
GACATGGGGAAGTTTGCCCAATAATCCAGTGTTAACCAATCAGTTAGTAATACCAAAGTCCCAATTAATATTGTTAAGTATATGATCATCAGAATCCCCTGTTTTAACTAAATGAAACAAGTTGTTCAAAGTAGTTTCTGCAGTTTCCTTCCTCATCCTCTCAATGGCTATAGATTACCTCTCAACGCTTTCGCTCACAGAAACCACTTAGACTTGTCAGCCAATCATGTTTCAAACGGTAGCAAATGCATCTTATATCTTCTGTGCTTGGCAACCTGAGCAATGTGCTCTTTTTATTGTTTTTCATGATATTTTCAACAAATTACCATAACTTGGTTATTTTGTAGTATTTTGACCAGATAGGTTCCACATGCTGTTAGTGACTTTACTTCGCAATGACAAACCAGCTAATGAAGAGGATCCATGCAGAGAGTGCCCTGAAAGTATGGCCTCATATTTGTACTAAGAATTTATGACCCAATATTTAATTTGATGAATGTTTCTTCATAGTTTTACTAATTAATGTTTCTGATCCAAATTTCCATGTATCATCTATAGAATGTCTTATCAGGAAGTATCATACAGTCATTTCAGAATTCCTTTACAAAAGCCTGACTCTGTGGAATGCTTTTTCAGCTATTACATTCCAGATGACTCAAATTTGATTGATGGTCAAGGTGCTAAAAGAGCCAGGTTGGTGGTGGGAGGAGTGATAGGACTGGGTTTTACTAGCATACCCCTGTGATGATACTGGTGTCTACATTACCATCAGAGAGTTTAAAACTAAAAATCAGGGAATACGTGTTCTCCAGTGGCTCTAGACCTAGGCAGAAATGATAGGTTATCTGAGTTCTCACCCCAGTGGGGAATGAATGTGAGAATATGGCGGCAGCTTGATGGTTGGCAGGCAAAGACAAAAGCGTGTAGAGAAAAAAGAATTCCATCACAAAATGCAGTCTCAGGGATAGCCTAAAGAACTGCCACAGTCACCTAGAACTTCACTCTTTAATGCAGAATAATGCAAAAACAGGATATCAACTTACTATAGTACCCTAACTTACCACTATTAAAAAATGTCCAAAAATATTTATAATTGCTAAGGTTACAGGGATGTGATCAGTTTCACAAATTTATGTTCATAACCTAAGTAGTTTGTATTATTTTGAAACAAAACTGGGAAAAAAAGAACTCTTGTCAGCATAAGGCCATGAATTCAATAGTAGTCATGATGTCTGTAATTCATAATAAAATCTAGATTTTACTACCTCAGCACCATATGTATAATATTAGGCTGAGGGGATATTTTACCTCAATATGAAATATAAAATGTATCATTCTTATAACTAAAATAATTTAGTTAAATTTTAATTTAGATAACAAACTTCAATGTGTCCATTGGGCAAGTGAAGTAAGCCTTTGAATTTCTGTCTCATATTCCTTAAACCTTCTATAATAAAGGCCCACGGGATATAAAATCACCCTTAAGGACATAGAGTGTTTCAGCTACATGGCTTCTGAATGTCCATGACTTTTTACTTTTTCTTTTTAAGTCTTTGTGGATACATTCAGGCCAATAAAGCCAAACCCCACCAGCTGTGGACATGCATGCTTCAGCCTCCTTATTACCTCATTAGCACAGCTTAAGTGGACTATTTAGCTATACTTCAGAAACACATGGTCTTTACACCCAGACAATGTCCAAAACCATTAAGGTGTCTGCAAAATATCCCAATATATTGTGAGAACAGTTGCTTGGCTAGGTTTTTCTTGTAGTTTTTACTAATTGGATTGTCTGTGTGACCTTTTTACTCCTTGATTTGGATGTTATTTGGGATAACATGCATACACCTTAATGGTGATAGACATTGGCTGGGTGTAAAGACCTGTGTTTCTAAACTATAGCCAAATAGTCCACTTATGCTGTGCTGAGGAGATCATAAGAAGCTTGAAATATACACATGCACAGCTCATGGGGTTTGACTTTATTGGCCTAAATATATCTACAAAGGCTTAAAAAGCAAAAGTAAAAAGTAATGGACATTCATAAGCCATGTAGCTGAAACACTTGATGTCCTTAAGGGGTCATTTGCATATATCCCATGGGCCTCTATTACAAGACATTTAAGGAATCACACACTGAAAACGCCAGCTTGGCTAGGGTTTTCTTGTAGTTTTTAGTAATATCTGTATAATTCATAATGCCCATAACTTGCTGCTGGCATGTTGCTTTTCTAAACGTGGCTTAAAACTGTTCTTTTCATCTGATCCAAAAGTTGTATGTTTCCTGTCAGTGTTATCAAGCCAGAACTAAACATTTCACCTCCCTTTCTACCTATATGCATATTTAAAAGAATAATCCCCAGATTTAATAAACTCTATGTAGGAATAGTACAAGCCCTACACAGGGTGTACTGTGGCAGTGTCTGCATCTCCCCCTTGGCAGTGCACCTTGCATATTAATGAAGGAGCGCTACTGAGGGAGACGCGTGTACACGGTTACTGAATCAGTGTAGGGGGGGTGTTACAGTGCCCGGAGATGTGTAACACCCCCCCTGCACTGTCAAAGTGCTGTACGATACTAAAATATTAAATTAAAGTGTGTCCTTTTTTTGTGTGTTTGCATGGTGCAGCACAGTGCTTAGAAATAAACATGAGCCAGACATCTAAAAATAGAAATCGGATGCTTTTAATTTTACTAGAAAAGGCCAAGTTTAAGCATAGCTGAGTGTGTTTGTGTGGCGCGGTGTGGTACTTAGCAGTGCTTAAATGTAACAAAGAGCTATATAGAACAGTATAGCTCTGATCACCATATCCTTGCTAGCTGACTAGTTAGACTGATGGCCTTGTGTACAGCAAGTGCATGGTTCGAATACCGACCATTCAGCTTTTCACATGTGATAGGGAAATGTTGAAAATGTTTTTTTTTTTAAAGTAAACATTGAAATTTGTTAACCAGGTTGGTCCAGCTTGACCAGAAGCCCATTTTCAGTGGAGACCCGGGTATAAAAGTCCCATTTACACACAATGGTCCAATACATTAAAGTTATACTGTCAGATAATGTAGTGAAATGCATATGTTTAGGGGATATAAAGTAAAATAGATTCACATAATAATAAATTATCATTAATGAACAAATACGTTCAATAACTTTTTTTTTATTTTTAAAAACTCTGGTTTGCTCTTAGCTAAGCAGTTCTAAGCAAAGCTAAGCAATGCTTAAACAGGACCTGCATTAGCAGTTCTTAACAATGTGCAGTTCCACTTAGCTGGTTTGGGCACTGCTAAACAATCCCAGTTTAAGCAGTCCTCAACTCAGCTAAGCGGGTTTGCCCACTGCTAAGCACTGCTAAGCATTGCCAGTTTAAGCACTGCTCAACTAAGCTTAGTGGGTTTGTGTGGTGCTAAGCTTAGCATTTTTAAAAATGGTCCAATGCCAGTAAAGGGTGGGAAAAATAGCCTTATTTAAGCTGCACAGGTGGGAATACAGCCAGAACCTGTTGGAGTTTAATCAGTGCAAGAGCTATGGCTGGAGTCGGAGAGGCAGGGTGCTTCTGCGCACAGCACTGGGGCATGTTGGAGTCCAGGGTCATGGTTGGGCTTCTTGTCAAAGACCATGGTGACAGACTACTGAAGGGCCAGTACCAGAGCACTGAATATAAGTCCAAGGCCTGGAACCATCTGGCACGTGACCTCACCAATGCAGCTGGAATCCCTCACACTGGTGAGCAGGTGTGTCATCATTATGACAACCTGAAGTGAAGGAAGGGGGGCTCTTGGCCCAATAGATCCAAGATGCTCAGGACCAGAATGCCCCTGAAGTTTGTAAGTATAGGAACCAGTGAGTTATCAAATTGTATGAATATCTGATAGACGGGTATGCATAATGGTTTGTTTTCTCCCCACAGCTGCAGAGGAGAGTGCTTGCAACCTGGAGGCCCACACAGGTTGCCTGGCCAGGATGGGTTGAGAGTGTGGTGAGTACAGATATATCTCACAATATATAGTAATCTAATTAAGAAAGTGAACAGTAGTAACTGCCAGTAGGTATAGTGTGTTGTGAGTGTACTACAATGAATGTGTAACAGACCTGGACTGATAGAAGTTAGTATTGCCAGGTAAAGTTCAATATAGATGAAAACATGAAACATGCTACTGTTATGTAAAGAAAGTTGATACAGCATTAATAATGTGTGGAATAACATGTATACTGTATTAATAGTACATGTTCTGGTAATAAAGTACACTGTTATTGAAAATATAAAGGGAATAAATTAACTGCAGTCCTAATCTACAGCAAATACAGCACAACTGCAGTCAGAATTGTGAAGAAATAAGAGTAGTACTGCTTAGATTGTGTCATAACAGATGTGTTCCAATGCCTGCATTATTTAAACTGTAGAACAATAAAGATTGTCAGCTGTATACCAATCACTGCATCATGTCACCTTCAATAAATCTGTGTTTTGACAATTGTTGTTTGTATTCTGGGCTGTTGTTCAAGAAATAAAATGTTACAGGTTTTGTAAAGTAAACATGGGTATAATACAATGAAGTGAATGAAGGCTGGCCAATAAATAACTGTCATCCTAAAGTTTAGATGTGAAGCTGTACTACAAGATATAATGCAATATGATATTTGTTCTGCACTAAGATCTGAACCTAGAGTAGTACTGTCTAAGGCATTATAGTGTGTTTCTCCCAGGATTGTCTTGTGTTAACCTTTGCATTTCACAGCTATATGCATCCCTGAATGTAGGTACGCTGATGCAGGCATGTATGAAAGTGTAATAGTTGTAAACTGCAGATATACTATCTGCAAATCTATATGGGTCAGGTAGGCAACCCAGCACCCTGATATGGTCTGTACAGATCACAGATATTCCCATCCATGAGGGGTTAATTGTGTACACATGCATTCCAAGTATTAATACACAGTTCACCTACTATCTCTGTCAGGCATAGTTTCATAAGTTCATAGGTAGGTACTAGGCTATTGGCCCAGGGGCCTACATAAGCCTAGCCAGCAAGGTTCCATGGCTTACGCCACCCAAGAAAGTTATTTTCCTGTGCCACTGTCGAGCAGAGACACAAAAGTGATCCCCGGGGTGTATTTCCTATTTCCCATCCACTCATCAAGATTTTTCTTAAAGAGTGCTAATGAAGAACTTTGCTTGACATAGATGGGTAGCTTGTTCCAGAGTATAGGAAGTCTCAGAGACAGGAATCTATCCCTCATACATGTCATGTTTATTGTGGTGACAAGATTTAGGTCCCTAGAATGTGTAGCTTGGAGGGATTGGGATTTCTTTAGGTGTAGCATGTCCAACAGCTCTGGGTTTGACATAGCTTTATATGTTAGGCAGAGATCACCTCGAAGTAGGCGATATGCTACGGAGTAAAGCTGGAGTTTTTTGAGGCAGTCAGTGTAGGGCATTTGTTTGAGGCCAGTAGTCCTCTTTGTGAGATACTTCCGTGGCCTTTCCAGCTGCTGCAGATGTCTTGTGAGGTACATTCCAAAAGGGGCATTGTACTCTATAATGGGTCTAATGAGAGACGAGTAGAGGGGAACAATGACCTCTTCTTTCCTGGATGAGAACCCTTTTATGATGAGGTGTGCCATGTAGAAGGACTTCCTGACTACTGTGGTGATGCGACTATCAAAGAAGAGACTACTGTCCACCTAGGTCCCAAGGTCTCTTATCACGCATTCGGTGTTAAGTAGATTGCTGCCTATGTTGTAGTTCATGGGTACAGAGTTTTTACTAAAGGGGATGACACTGCACTTTTTGACATTGAGCTTGAGGCCATGGCTCTGACACCAGACATCTGTCTCCGTGAGGCCCTTCTGCAGGATGTCCACATCATTTGGGGACTTGACTATGGCTCCTAGTTTGCAGTCATCTGTGAACTTCATTAGCCAGAGGCCTTCTGTGTTAGCCTGTACTTCAGAGAAGTAGATACCAAACAGGAGAGGTCCCAGGACGGAACCCTGTGGTACTCCACTTGTCACTGCTTTGAGGTCAGATTTGGAGTCTGCAACTTTTACAGTGTGGGTTCTGTCAGTGAGCCAGTTGGCAACCCATCTTGTGATGTAGGGATTTATACCTAGTTTAGTGAGTTTAGCTATAATTCCAGAATGGGGGATGGTGTTGAAAGCCTTGACGAGGTCAAGATAGGCTGTGTGAACCACCTTACCCTCATCCACAGCTTTGGTGACTGCCTGAAAGAAGTCAGTCAGGTTCAGGAGGCATGATCTGCCTTTCACAAACCCGAACTGGGTGGGATCCAGAGTTTGGAGGTTTGTTTATGAGTTCCATGATGATACGTTCCATGGCCTTGCAGACCAGGCTCGTCAGGCTAATAGGTCGATAGTTCCCGGGATCAGTGGTGGCTCCCCCTTTGTGGAGTGGGATAACTTTTGCTGTGCACCATTCAATGGGAACAATGCCTGATGCAAGGCTATTATTGAACTTGGTGCTTAAGTGGGGAGTCAGTTCATTCTGAAGTTCATGTAAAACACAGCCTGGGATGTTGTCCGGTCCCATGGATGCTGTGTTTTTGGCTTTAGAGAGTGCAGCTTTTACCTGCGTAGTTATGATTACAGGGACTCTGCATTCTTCCTGTATAGATATGGGCCCTTTAGGGGGTGAGAGGGGGGTAAAGTTAGCACTGAACTGATCTGCCAGGATGTTGGCAATCTCATGCATATATGTTCAACTGTAACTGCAGTCTTTGTAACACTTTACCTATATTACCAGGACATATGTTGTCACCAGGTGAGCTTTAAGTACATATCACTCAATCAGCACACAGCAGTGACCCAGTAGCTCAGTGTGATAAGCAATATTTATGTAGTTTATTTTGCCACACACAGACCGAGGTTTGAATCCAGGGACAGGTACTAAGATATATTTATAGTAACAGACAAGTAGTACTGACTATTTATAGAAGTAGTCATGTGTTGTTAACATATTTTCCCCCCACAGGGCTTACAAGTAAATAAATGTCCGTAGTAGCTGTATGAAGGGTATACTAATGTCTGTGTCCAGATGTAGTAGTGTGTAAACAGCATTTCTCAGCAAGTTGATAACACTTCATTAAATAAAATGACATGACGTACACTACTATTCCAAGTTAATAAGACAAATCAAATGGTCTATTTTTGGTATGGTTGTATAGCTGTTGCGGCTGTGAATGTCTGCTGATAGTCTAATCCCATGCCTGACAATGACAGCAGGATATGTGTAGACTCTCTGTACTGTGCACAATACATGTATCTGAAGCATCACGCTGTCGCAGATAGTGATCACTGCTGCCAAAAACCTTGCACACAGATATAAACCCATTTGAAGTATGTCAGTAACACACTCACACAACATCAGTGCAGAGTACATCTTGGTTGTCAAATATGTTCCCCTGACACATAATAGTCCTATGTAGTTCTGTACCTGTAGGTGTTTTGGCTTGGCCAATACAATGCCATCTGGATAGCTTGAGAGGTATGTATGTGCTATAGAAGCTATAGGGAACTTCTAGACATAAAGTAAGGGCAGACCTGTAGACTATTGAGCAGCACTGTTGTGAAAAATATAGCCTATACAGTTGGTAATGGAATGTTTTCTCTCCCCCCACCCCTTATCTGCATCACAAATTATTGTTCTTATACTATGGGTATGGTTTCATTTTCAAATATGTTGTTCTCAAAACCTAATGTTGGGCCTTGTGTTGTATTATTGGTTATATATTATAACGGTTGCATACTAACATACCTTACAAATGGATTTCACCAACACCACCAGAGCAACAAAGAATCCAGAAAATTATAAAATCACCACGCAGCTTTATTACACCAGTACAGCATAAGGTTATCCAGTAAGCGCTTTTATCTTAGCAATAGACTTCATCAGAATGAATAAGCATTCTCATCACTTGTCTTTTATACAAAAACCAAATCCCTTAAATACACAAGTATTCAATTTACTAATTAAAACTTCTATCAATTTAGATAATTGCTACAATCAGCTTCACACATTTTGCTTCAGCATGTTCAAAGTTACCTCAATGTTTTACCCTTTTTCTTTTCAAATATATTTTAAAATGTTCCCTGTCATTTGGGCCTGGGAAACAACTGGCATTAAATTTTAATATCCAACAGTATTCTTTCCAGTTTACCTCTTCTTCTGCTTCTAACTTATTTTCATAATTACATATTTTTTCTAGTGCTACAAACTTCGGTGACCCTTTACATTCATTTAAACTGTAATGCTTTCCCCATGCATTGGTTTTATCACTTCTCTGTATTGCATGTAAATGCTCTTGAATTCTCTTAAACAGTTCTCTAGTAGTTTTTCCTATATAATATGAAGGACAATGAGAACAGATCGACAAATACATCACAAATTTATTTCTACACACATTTTAATTTTTAACTTTTATCTTCACATCATTAATAGAAATTTCTGTTGCAGTTTTATAAATATGTTTTCAACAATTGCAATTTAAACATTTTATTATTTTATCCTTACAAGTCATAAAATATTTTATTTTGTCCCGTAATATATTTTTTAAATTCTTTCCTCTTTTATTTATAAAAATTGGGGCTTCTCCCACTAATTTTTTACCTCAGGGAAACTACCCAAAAATGTCCAATTTTCTTCAAACAACTTCTTTATCTTCTGACCATCTATTGAATATGTAACTACCATTCCTATTTCATATTTCTTTTTGCATTCCTTTTTTACAGGTCGTAACACTAAACTACTTTTTTTTATTTCATTGTCTATTCATTTCTGTTTCCCTCATCTTAGCATCTATTACCTACTTTGGATAGCCCTAACTAAAAACTTATCACATAACATCTTACTTTCTTCTACAAACAACTTATCACACTCTTTTAAATCACTAGTTCTCTTTAACTGACCTTTAACTATATTATGCTTCATATGCATGGGGTGCATACTATAATAATTTAAATATGTATTGTTCTGCATCTCTTTTTTTATAAATTTTAGTACTTAACATATTGGGCAGGATTCACGAAGCCTCCGTGTAAGAGTTATAACTCATACACAGAGGCTGCAGTTAATCGGAGTGATGTCAGCATGCTCTGCATATTCATGAGAGCATGCTGAATCACACCTAAGGCTAACATGGTCCATGTAAGACAGTAGGGGGCGTGTCCGTAGGCCGAGCCCTGTAAGCGGACACACCCCCAAAAGAGGAAAAGTGCCCAAAGTAAACACCCATGACAGAGTCCATGGAAATGTGAATAAACACAACACAACACATGCCCCCACAGACTACGAACATAAAATGTACAAATGAACATCTCATAATTTTTTTTAAAATTGTAAAGATGTTTAACCGTGAGTGTGCTCGTTTGCGCGGGCGTGCCCGTAGCGCAGCTACAGTTAGCAATCAGTGGGAAAGCATATAAAAACTAAATATGCAAAGTAAGCCAAGAAGCAATAGCGTAGCAGTAGAGATGTTGGCTGAAGAGCAGACATTCATGGTTCGAGCCCCCACAACACCAATTTTTTATTTTTAGCAAAATAAGCACGAAACAAGTCCCTGACAAATATGTACACATAAAATCACATTTTATGTAAAATGTAATGAAATAGCCCATTTATATTGAAGAAATGTGAGGTAACAAAACTATAAAAAATGCCAGATGTGCCCATAGCTGAGCTACAGTTTAACAGGGTGAGTGCATCTGCCCGTAGGTGTGCAGTGGTTTAACTGGTGCAAAATGAGTGCCCATAGCTGAGCAGTGGTTTAACACAGTAAAGCTATGTGCCCCTAACTGAGCAGAGCGTAATATGCGTGCTGATAGCCAAATGAGGCTTAAACCAGCATACTTCTTGTGAGCTGCGCACCGCGCAAACAAGCTAACCGACGGGCAACGTTGAGCAAGCTGTATCAAAACTGCCTTTACACAGACACACCCCTCAGCATGTCTAGACAGTCATAAAAAATAAAAAGTAGTGGCCAGGTTTGAATCCAGGATACTATACACCATAGTCAAGGTACCAAACCACTAAGCCATGACAGCAGTACCTATAAATGCAATAATAGCTAATATATAGGAATGAATACAAACTGGAGCATGACAATGCAGATTTACTGAAGTTGATACAATTCCAAAATGGCCAATCACAGATATGTGCGGGAAAAACGGACTATATAAGCCGCATAGGCGGGAATACACAGCATAAACGATTGCAAAACTGAACTGCAGGCAGAATGACAGGAGTAGGAGACGGTAGTTGCTTTCGAGCACAGAGGTGGGGCGTTGAGGAGTCCAGGTACATGGTCTGGCTCCTAGTCCACAATCATGAGGCCCAACTCATGCAGGGCCAGGTCCTCTGGGGAGCATACAGGGCTGAGGCGTGGAACCGGTTGGCTCATGTTCTCACCAGTGCCACAGGGATTCCAAGGACTGGTGAGCAGGTCCGTCACCACCATGTGGACCTGAAGAGATGCAAGCAGGACCAACTGAACCTTTGGATCCAGGAGGCCAGGCAAATGCCCAACGCCCCACTACTGAGTAAGTTACATTTAATTATGTATGTAAGAAATTAAACTAGCTGATATTATGGAGATGTGTATTCCAATATTACTTCATTTATATTACAGATGCAGGTGTCTGTTCTGTGAACCACAGAGCCTATGGCGATAGGCTGGTGCGGTTGCGCCACCAGGCAGGTCAGTAATCCACTACCAGTAACTGTAAAGAAATATAAAAGTATGACAGTCAGCAAAAGAGTGCAGTGTAGTCACTAAGGAATAAAATGTGCAAGTAACAGTGTGAAAGTGTCTGCAAGTATTGCTTGATTACAAAAGTGTGTTGCAGCCTGTAAGCCAAACAGAAAAATGAAAATGTATGACATAAATTCTGAAATAAAAATGCCCCACCTGTAAGAAAATAGTACGCAACCTGCAGCAGGCTGAAAAGTATAGCTGCAGAAGATGATGAAATCACATGTGTGAAATATATCCCTGTTGAAATACTGAAACATGACAGAAGTGAGACTGCTGGAAAGGATTGTAATAACTACAGCTAAAACAAGTCAATAAAGCCTAGAAGTAAGTACCATCCTGAATAGTAAAATGAAAACAAATGAGAGAGTGTGAGAAAGTGTCATGAATCCAGCAATACAGTAGTAATAACCCCTGAATAAAGTATACTGCAGTCAAGACAGAATGAAATGCATGTGAGAATCAAAACCAAACAGCGAAATCTGTTCAAAGTGTTGCTGCATCTGGAATGTGTATCCCAAAATCTGGATATGTTGCTCTCAGTCTGCAATATGCATATAGTATGATTGTCTGATATACCAAACATCCACACTTGTCTACAGCTATATAAAGCAAATGTAGCAGGATGATGTAGCTGAACAAAGCTAGATATGAATGTGTATGAAGAACAATAAAATGTATATTGATGTTGCAGTAACAGTCCTATCACCAAGTTGAAATAGTTATCATATAGGAAACTGTAGTTAGAACAGTAGTGTGTATATATCTGCAGCTATTAGAAATGTACAGCATATGTATTGGTATTTGAAGGTGTTAATATTATTTTCTTCACCCCACCCTATAACCACATATAACCCATTCCACGTGAAAATGGTATGTGCAATCACAATTAACACCCTGGACGTTTGTCCTGTTGGGTCATATATATTTGCATGTCCGTTGATGCATCTGCCCTGTTCATACATCCAAACCTGATGGCCTGTTGCCATCAGTTAACCCTGCATGTTGTTGGACTGTGTATTGCTGTTCAAATTATGCATGTGTTATGCACGCTGTTCAATGGTGTGAATATCTGGGTGTTTGGTTAATGGGAATACTAATGCATGCTGTTACAACTAATTGTGAATGGTATTATATGTCACTAACCCAAACTGTCATGACATAATGCAAAACATAGGACGACAGGGAAGGTAGGTTCCAGCGGACCCACCTCTCCCACCTCAGCTGGCGAGTGCACCTGGCACTAGTGCCGAGTCTGGACCCTCCTCCGGTGGCCCTGTGCCACCTGCGGGTGGAAGCACTGCAGGGGATGGGGCTCGCCCCCCCCTCTGCAAGTGTGGCCAGAGGAGAACCACCACTCATCCTCCGTAGCGTCCAGACTGTGGTGCATAGGGAGATTTGGGACTCTGTTCTCAAGCCCCTACACCAGCTTGAGGCATGGGTGGCACAAGTTACGGGCATGCCTGTTGCCCGGCCTACACAGCCCCCAGCACAGCCCCGTCCTGGGCAGTGAAGGAACAGTGGCAACTGCCTATGGGTGGGGATATCAGTTCCACTGTTGCCATCTGTGGGCTCATGGGCTCTGGATATCCAAACCTCCGTCCCTGTCAATTGTGTAACCCCCCCGCACATGTCATACACCGCCCCTGTATGCGTCTTGTTTGTCTTGTCTGTTTACCTACCCAACCTACTTCCCCAGATGTACCAACTTCCTTCACCTGACATACCACTCTCACCTGAAAAAAAAAAAAGGGCACTCTGTACCCACAAAAAAATTACGCCCCATACATAGCTGCCCATTCCGCACACATGTCTGCTGGACATGGAATCTATCAATTACAATTGGCTGTACAACAAATATTATTGTTGTCCTGACACCTCTCTCAGGGGTGGAAAGTTTCAAATGTCACACCAAATTACATACATATGCACAGCTGTTGCTGATGAAGAAATGGGCAGCCATGGGCCTTACCTACATCCCTCCTGCAAATCCCAAGCTTGTTTCCCTACTGTCTTACCCTCTTTGTGACCCCTTTTTCACCACTTTCCTGTCTCCCCATTTTCATTTCTTTCAAAGAAAATAGCGCGGGTGTGCGCCAGAGTAAGCACTGGTAAGCGGTTGTAAGCGGGTGTGCACGTGTGTGCGCGGAGCCAACCACCACTGCACATGCGTGAGCTCCGTGCAAACCAGCGCTAACCCAGATACAACTGCTTAAAAGTGCCTTAGTCACTTTGATTGACAGGTCCTGTACTCTGTTCAAAAGCAAAATAAAATCCCACTGTCAGTCCCAAACCCAGGACCTTGGAAACACTAGTCTGTATGACCTACCACTAAGCCAAGACTCTTATACAAGAACATTGTGCTAAAATAAATATAACATGTAATAGTAGGGATGAATGTAAAGGGAATATAGGATGTGTAGTACCCAAAGCATGTCATGTAGAATTACTGTCAAAACTACTGGATTCCCATAATAGTAGTGTGTGAACAGAAGCAGCCATGCTAGTTGTTAGCTTGTAGGTAATAATGTCAGTTAATGTACATATATAAATGTATTTATATGTACATATATATATAAATATATATCTATATATAGTTGTAGGTGTCATTGTGCATACACACTTACTACAGGGAACATGAGAGAGGAATGGAGAAATGTGAATCTACAACACAGCCTGAATCATGAGAGAGATACCCTTAACCTTTACACTCACAGAACAGTGTCCACAGCATACCAGCATGGTCCCCGCCCTTACAATCTGAAAGGGCAACGCCTATCCCACATACCCTTTTATAGCACTGACCTGAAATCACAGTGAGAACTGCAATCAGTACACAACTGGCTGTATGCAATTAGCAAATGCTGGCTTACAATTGGTGCAGAAGCCATCACATGGACCTATACAGATACCTACAAAAGCATCCAGTACTAACACTCCACACATGTAATACATTCATTGCACTGTCTGGAAGCAGACAGAGGGAGAGAGAAAACTGAGAGAGAGAGAGAGAGAGAGAGAGAGAGAGAGAGAGAGAAAACAAACAAAAAAAAAACCTACACACTGTGACTCTGTGACTCTAAGCTGTCAGCAGTGACAGTAGCAGCAGCAATCAGAAGCAGTGGTAACGCAACCAGCTGCAACAAACACAGGTAATGCAAAGTAGCAGGTTAATAGTGTGCATACTGTGAAATTTCCAAATGTGTCATAGGTCTGTATCTATAGGTATGTCCATGTGATATGTTGTGTGTACGTACTTCCACCAAAAGGGGATGACCATACATTACATGTCAATCAGTCTTAGGCCATGATCCTGGCAGCAGTAGTCTGTGCGTTGCCCTCAGCAATGGCTGTAGTGATTGCTTTGAAAGGTCAGCCAGGTTCAAAAGGCAGGATCAGCCCATCACAAAGGCACACTGGCTGGGAACAAGTGTCTGCAGGTACCCGATATCACTGCATATGCATCCCATACTGCATAATTCCATAGCTTAGCAGACCAGGCCAGTTATGCATATGATGTGGTAGTTCCCAGGGTCAGTCGAGGTGCCTCCTTAGTGGTGTGGGACCACTGTCGCTGTATGCCACTGTCCAGGTACATATCCTGTAGTACGGCCAAGATAAATTATCAGTGTTATATGCGGTTGTATGTCCTCTTGGAGTGCAGGTAGCACACATCCAGGGATACCATGAGGACACAGTGATGCTGTGTGTTCTGCTCTGCTGAGGGCGGCCCTCACCTGGACATGTGAGATGATAGGGAGGTTACATACAGCTGTGATAACTATTTCAACTGGTGGGGGAGAAGGAGGGGGGATACGTGCACCGAACCTGTCTGCAAGACTGTTGTCAATATCCGTGTGTTTGGTGAACGTTAAGTAGGTGTGTATTAACACGGAGCATATCTGAGGCATTTGGTCCATATGTGTAACATAACTGAAGAAAGCCTTGTGGTCATCCATAGTGTTTGTGGCCATTTCCATCCCAGAGTAGGCCGTGGCCATTGTTATGACGGACCGTAGTGTAGTACCAGTGCTGACCACAGATGCCTTCCCTTAATGTGAATGTGCTCTGTCCTGCAGTAGCCTCCCGCTATTGTTATACAATCTGCCTCTGTCTGGGGTCCACCGGACAGGATGCCTAACCTTTGTGCATAGGGTCTGGGTTAGAAATGTGTGTGCAAGTTCCATGCAATCTGTGGCATGTCCGTGGTAAGCATTTGCAAAGGGGTCAGCAGTGTGGGTTGTGGCTTCCACTGGCCCAGTGTGCTGCATGGATACCATCTCAGTCCCAACAAGTGAATAACTGTCTAATCACATACATATCAAAGTAGTCTACTGTGCTGGTGGTGGTGGTGGGATATGTATATCCATGCCGAGTAACTTGTGTCCACATCACACTAGTGGATGGTGTCCCACATACAGTACCTTGGGATGAACCCCCAGAGTGAGGTTGTGCATTGGATCTGTCAGTGTGTGCTGACCGATGGGGCATACTACTATGTTGTGTGGAATGTGGCAGGTATTGTTGCACAGGTGTTGGCTGAGCACTGATATCTGGCCATGTACCTGTGTATCCACCATGACACACAGACATGCAACATATGGGAGTAGTAGTATATCACTACACATGAGTATCATGTATAGTATGTGTGCCATATATTGCTGACATAGTCTGCTGATATCCTGTTTGTGTTCTCTTCCAGGGAGATGGCGCGTCAGTGTAATCCCACCTACTCTGCAGCGGAAGATGAGGAGATCCACCAGAGCCTGGTGCGGGAGTATGACATTCTGTTTTCTCGCACCAGTCAGAATCAGCAGGAGAGGGCTGCACTGTGGCAAGACCTTGTCCGTAGGGTAAATGATATTGGCACGCATAATAGGACATATGAGCAGGTACGACATCACTGCAGTGATTTAATCCAAAGTGTCCGTCAGCGTGCATCAGATATCCACAGGCAACAGGTTGCCACAGGAGGTGGGGTGGCCACACATCCCCCCTCACCAGACTGGAGGGGCTACTCCTAAGTGTTGTGGCTCCAGCCCCAGAACAGCAACAGCAGTACACCTGCATCATGATGGAGGCTGGATCCACACAGCAGCACGACATGGAGCGTGCAGGTAATATGCCATATGTACACTTGACTGTTCTGTACACTGTTAGTTTATGCATGTGTAAGGTGTCCGTGGTATGTATCTGTCATCATAGTATGTAATTGTGCATGTGTGATACTGGCAATATCAGCAGCTGACGTGTGAAAGGCAACTGGTGTACTACTGCACTGTATCATATGCAATATCAATGGCACAGTTGTGTCCACTGACATTAATCGCATCATTTCTGCAGGTCCCTCCGAGGGTTACAGCAAGGCAGGCCATCCATGCTAGTGAGTGTGTTTAACATAACCTATAATAGTCCTGATAATGCTAGTAACAGTAGTGTAACTCAGTAGTGCTCTGTGTGTATACTGCGGGGTGTGCATGTGTGCATGTGTGCAGGTGTGCCTGTGCCCATGTGTGCATGTGTGCATGTGTGCAGGTGTGCCTGTGTCCACGTGTGTATGTGTGCATGTGTGCATGTGTGCCTGTGTCCACGTGTGCATGTGTGCAAGTGTGCATGTGTCCATGTGTGCATGTGACCATGTGTCCATGTGTGCATGTGTCCATGTGTGCATGTGTCCACGTGTGCATGTGTGCATGTGTCCACGTGTGCATGTCTGCATGTGTGCCTGTGTGCATGTGTGCATGTCTGCATGTGTGCCTATGTGCATGTGTCCACGTGTGCATGTGTGCAGAAGTGCATCACTGGTAACAATGTCTGGAGACTGTAAACTGTGTTTCCTGTCTTCCTCCCACAGGTTCTGGTGCTGCTCTGGTGACCTGCAGCAGGGAACCTGAATCTTATGCCACGGGTACTGGTAATGATGATATTTGTGTAATGGTACAGGAAGGTGTGTCAGGGTCCGTCATTGGTCAGCCAATTGACAGTACACAGCTGTCAACCCCATCATTGTGCACAGTCATCCTGCCAGTACATCCTTTGTCACCATTGTCCCTAGTTGATGGACAGGATAGAGTGGGCATAGACCAGGGTAATGTGGTACCTGTGGCACATGCGTCCCCACACAGCAGCCATGGGCAGGGTCCTCCGATGGTACCACACAGACAGTTGCCCATGGGTTCTCGTGGGAGCATCCGTGGGCGTACTGCCTCTGACCGACGTGCCCAAAGAGGTTTGTCAACCTCAGCTATGTTTTGGACTGTCATGCAGGCACAGTCGCGTATGGAAAGGTACACCAGACAGGGTCTGAGGGAGCTGAGAGCATGTCGCACAGCCATGACAGACAGTATGCATGACATTGCGGATGCTATCCATAATTTCACCGATGTCATAGACAGACATTGTGGGGACATATTACAGCAGTTCCACAACCAAATGTCCATGAGCCAGGGCAATGGTGGGCGTTTGCGGCATTGGCGTGGCCATATGCCGGCAACAGCAGCAGCTGGCAGTTGGTGTGGATGACAACAGGCCCGCGCATGCCCCCATAGTGCCAGCAGCAGCCCCAGCAATGCTGGGTCTGTGCTGTCATTGGAACGCCCCAGGAGACCACGTGTACGTGGCTCTGGACAGTCCCAACAGGGACCTGTGTCCAGTCAACACACTCCTGCTTCTGATGACAGTACCCAGTCTGGCTTAGTACTGGATACGGTCCGTAGCACCCCTGCCAGGCACAGGTACCGTGTCCGTGCCCACAGACACTGATCTGTATGACCTGCCAGGTGCAGATTGTGGCTGTCCACAAACCCCTGTATATGGCAGCCATGAGGTGGAACTGTGTGCGTGCATACACACATGCGAAATGTTAACACCTAGGGCGACCACATACACGCACACACTGCACCAACACTGCTCCACCCTGTACTGCTGCCCCTCACCAACACACATACACACACATGTCAATTGGTGGTATCAGTGGCTGACTCAGGCATACCTAATTCACACCCTGTGCATATGATGACACTGTGCCACCTCCTGCAATCTCCAACATCATTGTGGGAACAGGTAAACACGTTGCTGATGCACAGGGTAACTACATAGAAGTGTATTAGTAGTATCATGTTGGTAACGGTACAGTGTGCTGCTATGACTGTGTGTATATCCCAGCATGCCTGCTGCAGTAACTGTATGAATGTCCTGAATTGTTATCTGCACCCATAGTACATACCAAAGTGTAACAGCTGCACATAATTGCATGCTGGTGTCAACAGATAGCCGCATACATGGGTAGCACAGGGGGGGAGCTAACGCAAGTAGTGATATGCAATGGTGGACATTTACAGTAATGGTGTCAAGTTGCCCACAACGACTATGCAATGTGGATGTTCGTGCATGTAGATATGTGTGTAGTACCAATGTAATCCAAATCACAAATAACTATGACATAATATCAATTCTACCATGGGCATCTGCTCTGTGTATTCCTGGGTACATGTTGATAGTGCCTACATATTTGCATTGTTACTTACTGTTATTGTTACCCCTTCTTTGTTGTACAATGCACTACTTCCAGCCCTGCTTACTGTAGCTTTGTTTGCATGAATGTTCGCTTGGGGTTCCCTGGAACACTGCTTACACCTGCAATGCAGAGTTACAGTGCTTCTGTAGACTCCTAGTGACATCTGCATAGTGTACGATACGTATGTCAACTTTACACATGACAGAACGTCACTGTCTGTCCTGTACGCATGTACGTTGCCTGTGACACATTGCACATGTCTTACCTAGCATTTACCCACGTGTGCAGTCATATATGCCAGTGCTATGAAACAGTAGCGGTACACCCACACATACACACCTTCAGTATGTTGTTCCCCATTGGCCATATGTGTTGGTACTCACCATGGCAATCACACTACTAGGGTAGCATGTGCAAAGGTAACCTGTGAATCACCTCTATGGTCCAGTTGTGGTTTATGTGAGTCAAGTGGCAATGTCACAGCTGCCACATGTATGCAGTCAGCCATCACCCTTGGCCAGGAACATACAACACATGTGTGGGATGCCACCACACAGCCAATCTGGGGACTGAGCTCTCTGAACCTAGTAATGCCATACCCTGTCAGGTGGCATGTCATATATACTACATCCTGGACAAACTTCAACCCCAATCCCTGCTGCTACTATTGATAAAACCCCTGAAGATGTTTCTGATAGTTTTGACCAATTCTTTACTGAGACATTTCAAGCCCTAGCTAGCCATCTCCCTCCTAGCTCCCCTGGTCCTGAAAGTAGCACCCCTAGAAACCTACGTGCGTTCAGCTGCCAACTAGTCGCCACTTCACTTCTCCATACCTTGATTGAAAAAGTGAAACCCACTGCACTTTCTGCTGATCAACTCCCTGCCGAGTACCTACAAAAATCAGCTGATGCTATTGCTTACCCCGTCTCAAAACTAATCAAACGAACCATGGTAGAATCTAAATTTCCCACCATCTGGAAAATATCCTATGTAATCCCACTTCACAAAGGAGGCAGCTCTACTGCATTCTCCAATTATAGGCCAATAGCTATACTCTCTCCACTTGCAAAGATTATGGAAACTTTATTCATAGAGAATTCATGCACCACCTAATCCAAAATCGCCTTATGGCAGACACTCAGCATGGCTTCCTTCCTCATCACAGCACTACTTCAGGCCTCCTAGCCTTTACTAACACCATAAACCATACTTGCAACACTAATTATATATCCTCAGCCCTCTTTTTGGATCTTTCCAAGGCATACGATATGGTTGATCACCAACTTGTAATCCACACCCTGCAAACATTCTGTCTAGATACTGAAGCCTTCCAATGGTTTCAATCCTACCTGCATGGTCGACAGCAGGCTGGCCTCTGGCAGACCAAACTCTCTAACCTTCTACCTAACACCCTCAGAGTACCACAAGGCTCTATACTAGGGCCCTTGCTGTTCTCCATATTCATTAACAACCTTTATACTGTCATCCCAAAAGTCAGCTGTATCCCATATGCTGAAGACTCTACTCTGATCTGCTCAGCCACATCTCCAGGAGAGTTATGGTCAGCTACCCAGACCACCTTTAATACAATAGAAAACTGGCTTTCTGAACATCGTCTGATCCTAAATCCCAAATAAACTAAACTGCTGTTATTTCACCAACACGTAGGTCTACCGCTTTCACCTTTACCATAACATCAACTGATGGCACAATAATCTCCCTTGACCCATCTACTAAACTATTAGGTGTCATCATAGACAATAATCTCAAATGTGACCTACATGTTAACCAAATTATCAAAGCCATCAATAAAAAACTAGGGTCACTTTACAGAATAAAAGCCTTCCTAACCCCTCCAGCAAATAGTGCCATAGCTCGCTCCTCACACCTTCTTTCAACCCTTCTGTATGCATCCCCTCTACTCTCGAATATGAACAAGACTGTCCTTAACAAACACTCAATTTGCTACAACCACATTGCCAGGTTTGCCACTGGGCTGCCTTTTAGGACACATCATTGCATCAATCGAAATCAGCTTGGTTGTCTTGAACTACCCAGCCTAATACAGTATAACCAACTGATTATGGCCTATAAAATCCTCTATAATCCGGACAATACTCCTGCACTTCAAATATTATCACCCCCTATAACAATCCTAGACTGCTTCGATCCTCTAACAAACTACTAATTCAGACTAACAAATTTAATAACACAGCCGGTGATTCTCTCTTTGCAAACTCTGTAAGTAGATCCTGGAACTCACTTCCAGCTGATATTACCTTACTTTCCACCTTAGGTCAATTTAACACTAGACTCAAACAACATTTGTCACTCAACTGGCTATGTCAATGTATCAAGCCTGGCTAAGTCGAATGTGGAAAATCTGTTAACCAGTTTACTGTGTAATTTAATTTAATCCTGACTTGTGCTCAGGACTAACATTAACCTGCGGAACATGTTTAACGTGCTTACTTATGTAATCTCTGTAAATAATCTGTTTGTAATATGTAATGCTGGTATTATGTAATGCTGTATCTGCTTACCCTTGTAGCTTTTCTCCCTGGGCCTCCCCTGGAAATGGACATGCATCCAGTCGGACTATCCCGGTCAACAAATGTAGGATAAATAAATAAATAAATAAAATATATTACAGTGACTACAATACAAGTCAGACATTGACACGCACTGACAGCATGTTGAACACACATGGGCATATGTGGGGACTCAGAATAGCATCCTGCCTGAGCATCACACACCTCCGCAGCTGGCACACAGGCATATGTTCCGTCAGAACAGAGCACATGCCACACATGGCACACACATCCCCTGTGCCACACACTCACAGCCTGTAGGACTACACAACACACCTGCTACAGACATGTCAGGTACCTGTCTTGGGTGCTGCACTGGGGTCCCGCTCAACAGGCTGTATCTGGTGAAGGTCACAGTGACATGTCTCAGGGGCACTATGGTCCACCACAGAACACATGCATACAGGTCAGTCAGAGGCATGGACACATATGACTCACTCATTGACCATGCCAGTATGACTGACCTGAGACATACCTCCCTGGACTACATGATAGGGAACATAGAATGGATCTCTCAGCATGTGGCACAGGCCAGTATGAAAACACCAAAAGCCAGCAAGATAGTATCACCATTTATTGTGAGGCAACAAAAGGACAAAAAATGTCCTAATTCGAAAAACTCATACTAGTTTCGGCACCAGCCTTCATCAGTGAGTCAAAATCTTCCAAAATTACATGGTCAACGTTTGTTTAAATCTGTGAACAAACCAATGGCAGTATAAGCATTTGCATAAAACACTCAATTCAAATTTAAAGCAACATTGCACTATGAAATGGGGAAAATCATATATATCCCCATGCAATATCAAGGTATGCAAATTGTGGTTCTAGTGACAAACCAAATTGACATAAAACAAAAGTAACATATTGTTAACATATACTATGATGTTAAATTACAAACAGAAAAATATGTAAATGAATAAAACTAGAAGTGAAAATAACATATATATAATTTATAAATGGTCATTAAGACCTGGGGGAAAGAGGGCTCCTAAATGTGTTATCCAATATCTCTCCTTATGGCTCAAGATACCTTGCCAACCTATCTGGTTTTGTCTATTCCCTGTAATTTTATCAATGATTGTAAACATAAACTGGGCAGTGGGATGTTTGACTGTATGTAAATATAGAGCATTAGATGTCTTATGATTCCGTATGTCGCTGCGATGTTCCCCAATTCTAATACGTAATGAACGTGAAGTCTTGCCAACATAGAAGGATTTGCATTGGCATGTAGCCAAATAGATGACCCAGCTAGTGGAACAATTACCAAACACTTTGATGTCATACACTTTGCTAGTATTGGAGCTTGTAAATTGTTTCAACTGGTTAACATGAGCACAGGAAACACAATGTCCACACTTGAATGTTCCCAATAATTCGTCCCCCAATATGGTGAGTTGTTTATATTTGGCTGCCCCACTTTCTCTATGTTTGTAATGTGAAAATAGGGTGCCTAGGACAACATTTGATCTAGGTTTTTACCAAGGTTTCTAACAAATCTAGCAATTGTCATACTTCATTGGTGTCATTTCATGACATATAATGGTTGTATAATAGCAGTTGTCTATTATTGGCTGATTCCTCAGATATATATTTTCAGTGTCTTACTGATTTGAAATTGATCTGAGTGGCAGTTGGACATCTTAGTTTTGCTGATACTGTTTACTGGGTCATTCTGGTCCTGCCCCTATCTATCATTTTTATGGTTCTTGCCATTCCTTGTAATATCATATATTTTTTGTTTGTTCCTTGGATATTTGTAATTTGACATGGATTTAGACAAGATCTTGGAGGGGTTGTGTGCTGATAGGGAGGACTTGGCCATTTTTGGTGTTAACCAAGCAGCAACCCCACTCAGCCTGTTACAAATCCCACAGATAATTGTGAGTTCTGTTTTCGGGATTTGGAAAAAGGTCTGAAAGGACTGAGAGCCAATATTTGGCATCTTCGTCTATTCAAAGCCTATTTACACCAAAACATTGCACCTAGGGGACTACGGATAAAATTGCACTCATTTGTAAGCAGATCTGAAGAGAGGCTTAATGAAGAATGGGATGCGGCACTTAAAGAAGGATCCATGGTATTTGTGAAGATTCTGGCTTCTTATTATGAAAGAACAATAAACATTTGTCTTTCTGAAGTCAAAAATCTAGCAAATATATGTAAAAAATATGAATCAAGTCCCAAATATTTTGAATATGTAGACAAGTTGTCCAAGGAACTAACATCATATGACAAAATTATCAAGGAAAGAAAAATCAAAAAGTTTAAAAGGGATAGCAATGACTATGAAAGGGGACATCCGTTTCAAGTGCAACGATCTGTGAGGTTTCAAGACAATGTTCCTACTATGGGCAGAGGCAGGTCCAGAAAAAGGCCCAGATCTATATTAAAAAACAGAGACCACTTTCAGACCAGTACCTCAGGGGAGGAGTCATCCAATACCGACGGTGAATATGCCAATACTGACAATTCTCCACTTAAAAAGAAAACCAATACACATTACCCTTTAGACATGGTAGGAAATCCAGAGGGGGGAGGAAACATAGAAACAAACACATCTATAGATTCAATGACAGGACTGATTCAAGCACTACTCAAGTAGACACACAAGTTTATGAAAATGTGTTGAATTTATCGGATTATGTTTTAACATCAGAACAAAAACAAGTTCTTAATAAAGGGTTAAACTTTGTTCCCAGTTTCTTTTGTGATGAATACCAAACCTCATTAGATGTTATTGATTTTTGTCGTAGACTAAATCTTAAACTGTTTTTTTCAGAACAGGATAGTTCTAATGTTCAAAGATCTACTGATTTCACCTTCCACAAATCAACATTCCAGCCACCTATGAATAAGAATGTAGCGATATTTCAACAAGCGGTGTTAAAGGATCTACATTTTCCTCTTTTTGAGGTTGCTACTGGTAGGGACAATATCAGTTCTAATGAAAGAGTGGCTTTGTCTGAACTTAGAAATAATCGTAACATAGCAATAGTTCAAGCTGACAAAGGGGGTGCAGTGGTAATCCTAAACATGGACTTTTATATAAATGAGGGTTTACGACAACTATCTGACAAACAATGCTATATGAAAATGGACATTGATCCAACCATGACTTTCAAAAAAGAAATTGATGTCTTTTTACAATCTGCATTGCAGGAAGGTATACTCACTAATAAAATGGTTCAACATCTACAGGTTAAGGAACCGGCTAGACAAATTTTGTATCTTTTGCCCAAAATACACAAATCCCTTACACATCCACCAGGTAGGCCTATAGTTTCTGGTCATGGTTCTCTCACAGAACCCCTGTCTGCTTTTCTAACCCAATATTTAAAACCACTATTGACCTTGGTGAGAGCAAGAATTCAAGATACCACACAATTTTTGCAAATAATTGAGGATTGTCAACTAGAACCCCATTGGATAATGTGCACTCTGGATGTTAAATCCCTCTACACCAGTATTCCACATTGGGCAGGGCTTCAGGCTGTTGAATATTGGCTTGTCAAGTCAGAATTATACTCTCCGGGTTTCAACACTCTACTCATTTGTCTCACCGAACATGTTTTAAGTAAAAATGTGTTCTACTTCCAGGGTGATTGTTATTGGCAACTTCAAGGTACGGCCATGGGGGCTTCTTTTGCCCCCATCTATGCAGATCTTTTCATGGCCTACCTTGAGGAATGTCTGATCTATAACCCTTTACACAATTTATATCTTGTTGAAATAGACATATGGAGAAGATATTTAGATGATTGTTGGATGGTGTGGCGTGCAGATGCAAACTACTTACAAGAATTTTTGGAACATCTGAATAACAACATTTGGGGCATTGAATTTTCTATTACATTTCATAGAGATGAAATAACCTTTTTGGATGTTACAGTATATCGTAATACAGACAACACACTTAATACAAGAATTTTTCGAAAATATCCCCAGTTTAACACCTTGTTACATGCACATAGTATGCATCCACGCCACACCATCCGGAATATCCCTAAATCTCAATATCTTAGAATTAGGAGAATTAATTCATGTTTACATGACTATTCTACAGCCAAAACTGACTTATTCAACAGATTTTTGGACCGGGGTTATAGCATTTCTGATATAGAATTAGCTAAAACATATTCTGACAACCAAGATAGAAAGTCATTGTTGGAATATAGGGACAAAAATCAAAATGCCAATAACTCTAAAATGAGATTAATTACGACACTGGGCAAAAACCATCAGACCGTTAGGCAAGCTGTGAACCAAAATTGGAATATTTTACTAGCAAATGATTTTTTGAGGGGAATATTAGACAAACAATGTTCATTTTCATTCAGACGTTGTAAAACATTAGGCACCCTATTTTCACATTACAAACATAGAGAAAGTGGGGCAGCCAAATATAAACAACTCACCATATTGGGGGACGAATTATTGGGAACATTCAAGTGTGGACATTGTGTTTCCTGTGCTCATGTTAACCAGTTGAAACAATTTACAAGCTCCAATACTAGCAAAGTGTATGACATCAAAGTGTTTGGTAATTGTTCCACTAGCTGGGTCATCTATTTGGCTACATGCCAATGCAAATCCTTCTATGTTGGCAAGACTTCACGTTCATTACGTATTAGAATTGGGGAACATCGCAGCGACATACGGAATCATAAGACAGCTAATGCTCTATATTTACATACAGTCAAACATCCCACTGCCCAGTTTATGTTTACAATCATTGATAAAATTACAGGGAATAGACAAAACCAGATAGGTTGGCAAGGTATCTTGAGCCATAAGGAGAGATATTGGATAACACATTTAGGAGCCCTCTTTCCCCCAGGTCTTAATGACCATTTATAAATTATATATATGTTATTTTCACTTCTAGTTTTATTCATTTACATATTTTTCTGTTTGTAATTTAACATCATAGTATATGTTAACAATATGTTACTTTTTGTTTTATGTCAATTTGGTTTGTCACTAGAACCACAATTTGCATACCTTGATATTGCATGGGGATATATATGATTTTCCCCATTTCATAGTGCAATGTTGCTTTAAATTTGAATTGAGTGTTTTATGCAAATGCTTATACTGCCATTGGTTTGTTCACAGATTTAAACAAACGTTGACCATGTAATTTTGGAAGATTTTGACTCACTGATGAAGGCTGGTGCCGAAACTAGTATGAGTTTTTCGAATTAGGACATTTTTTGTCCTTTTGTTGCCTCACAATAAATGGTGATACTATCTTGCTGGCTTTTGGTGTTTTCATACAAGGTTGGTTGGCCGTGCAGCCGTACGTGCGAGGGTTTGGTGTTTGCTACAGGCCAGTATGAGCCTGATCTTGGTTGCCAACATACCCTCACCAGGTATGCTACCACTATATGTGGGAAGGGTGTTGTATGTCTACATTATGCTCAGTCTCCAATGTCATTCATAGGGTATCCGCTGGCTGTCAACGTGTGCTTACATGCTAGGGAAGACACAATGATGTGCAAGGGTCATCTTGCAAGTGACACCCATGGCCCGATGTATAATGGCAAAGCTCCTTGGTACACACATACTGCCTTATGCTGCAGGACACGGTTTACATAGCCACCTCTGTGGGTATCACACAGGTTAGGACACTAACAGTGCTGCTACACAACAACAGCAGTGTACACCGGAAATGCATGCACCGGACACTGTCCTCAGCACGGTGAACTGCAATGTCTGTGCAGTACCAGATTCCTGATTCATGGCTCACAGGTGTTACCCATCACTGACAGGTTATGCCCCATACCATGACTGTCGTCCCCTACACATGTAACACACATGGACAGGGGTTGGTATCCCAAGGTACCACAGATACACACACCTCCAGGTTTTTGGCACAGCACAAAGCATCAGGGCCTAATCATGTGCAGCTAACAGTGTGTCGGACTGCCATCTGGTTCATAGCTTGGCACACACAACCCTCCCATACACAGGAAGACCACCTATCCTCCATAACAACACTGGCAATATGACAGTCTTAAGAACTGTGCTTATATGGCTGGACTGCATCCAGCCAAACATTGTACGTGAGCATTACTGTAGCTACAACACACTAGTTGAAGGGTTCACAGCATGTGGTCACTGAATTGCAGTGGAATGACATGTTACCACTACCACAACAGGTGGGAACATGCAGCACCTGTACATCGACTACATGTACACTATATGGCCCAGACCAGATGTGTATCCCCTGCTGTAGGTATTTTACCATATACACCCACACTGTGTAGACACATACCACGTGCGGACCCTGCACAGTAAGATACAGTCATATTGGTATACATTGCAAATACCATTTATCCACTCGAGGCATGTGTCAGACATGGTAACTACTGCAGGTCACAGGTATTTATGTGTATGTGTCACACACATACATCATGTGTGCAATGCCATTGCTGGTTTAGGCAATGGCAGGCATTGTTATGTACAAAGACCCACACAAGGTCATACTGTGTGACACAACCACACGTGGCAGTTGTGGGTTACCAAAACATACCTATCTGTACTCTGACAATGGTAATAGACACAGTAGCAGAGCGCACTATTGGCATTACTAGCCAACTAGCCCTGTTTGGCTGTGCTGATAGTGTGGTGACATCCCCTGTGTTTACTGGGGGAATATGCAGCATCTGGTGTATTGTAGTATTTGCCAAAAGGATCTGTTCTCTCACACTTGCATTTACACACACCCTACTATCCCCACACACACTTGCCATTTGCAGGATTCATTCCTCTACTTAACTAAGTCACAACACGTGAGAGAGACGCATTAGCAAAGCGCACTATTCAGATTACTAGATAGTTACTTTTCTCTGGTTGTACTTATAGGGTGCTGACAACATCAGTATTTTGAAAGGGTAATGTGCATCAGGTAGTGTGATCTCCTGATTGCCAAAACTAACATGTTTTTCATATGGAAATGCACACACACAAACTCCCCACATCCAAACTTGCAGGTTTCAAACCCCTACCTAAATATGTTATGGCACTTGAGAGTGACGCTGTAGCAGGTTGCGCTGTTCTGAGTACTGGCAGATGTTTCTTCTCAAGCTGTATGTGTAGGGTGCTGTCATCATCACTGTTTGGAAAGGGTAATGTGCATCATGTAGTGTGATCCCCTGATTTCAAAAAAGCACATGTTTTTCATGCAAAATTGCACACAGTCAGAGTCCCCACATGTCATTTATAGGTTTCAAACTCCTACCTAACTATATTATGACACTCAGGAGAGATGCATTAGCAGAGTGTGCTATTTGCATTACTGGAATGCTTCCCTTCTCCTGCTGTACTTATAGGGTGCTGACATCATCTGTGTTTAGAAAGGGGAATGTGCATCCTGTAGTATGTTCTCCCAGTTGCCAAAAGGGACATTTCCTTCACACAAAATTGCACACACACTAACCCCCCTCATCCAAACACACACACTTGCCATTTGCAGGATTCAAACCACTATCTAACTATGTTATGACACTCAAGACAGACACATTAACAGAGTGCGCTATTCACATTACTGGGAGGCTTCTCTTCTCCTGCTGTACTTATAGGGTGCTGACATCATCTGTGTTTAGAAAGGGGAATGTGCATCCTGTAGTTTGTTCTCACAGTTGCCAAAAGGGACATTTCCCTCACCCAAAATTGCACACACACTAACCCCTCTCATCCAAACACACACACTTGCAGGATTCAAACCACTACCTAACTAGGTTATGACACTCGAGACGGACACATTAGCTGAGTGCTCTATTCGCATTACTGGGAAGGTTTCTCTTCTCCTGCTGTACTTATAGGGTGCTGACATCATCAGTGTTTAGAAAGGGGAATGTGCATCCTGTAGTGTATTCTCCTAGTTGGCAAAAGGGATATTTCTTTCAAACAGTCTTGAACACACACTAACTCCTTCCACACACACACTGAGCATGTATAGGATTCAAACCCCTACCTAACTATGTTAGGACACTCGAGACAGACGCATTAGCAGAGCGCGCTAGTCGCATTACTGGGAGGTTTCTGTTCTCCTGCTGTACTTATAGGGTGCTGACATCATCAGTGTTTAGAAAGGGGAATGTGCATCCTGTAGTGTGTTTTCCCAGTTGGCAAAAGGGACAATTCCCTCTCACAGCCTTTCAAACACACAAACCCCACTCACCCACCCACACACACTGAGCATTTGCAGGATTCAAACCCCTACCTAACTATATTATGATACTTGAGGGAGACGCATTAACAGAGCACACTATCCAAATTACTGGGCAACCGTTCTGCACCTGTAGTATTTATAGGGTGCTGACATCTTTATTTCTACAGAGGTATGCACATGTAGTACTACCTGTCAGGTGGGGGATAGCATTTATATGCATTTGCAGCCACCTACGTCAGGGTCAGATATGCACATCGCACTGGCAGGTTATGTTCTATACCATGCTTTGGGACCACAGGACCTGTAACACACAACACAACCAGTCCAGAACACCACACCCACATCCAGGACACACACTTAGCTTCCCCGGGAACAGTGCCAGGATATGCAGGTGTCCACATACACCATTCCAGTTGTTAACATCAGGTACAGGCATATTGTGTGTGAGAACTAATCAGGCCTCTACCACTTTACCCTACAGCCACTACAATTTGTGGGTCCATGTGCTATGGCAGAACCACACACCACAGCCACATGGGGGAATACATATTGCACCTGTCCATCTGCAACGTGGGTACTCACTGTTCCACACCAGAGGTAGACCACCATTGTTGATATCTGACCATACCCACCTTTCCCTGGACATCCATATCCCATCTCCACCCCCAGGCAAGGTTGTCACTGCACACAAACTGTATTTAGCACAAGCAGACTCTACACTTGTGTAGACTGGGGTGGATGACTTCAGAGGACCCATGCTGGGGGACTATACTGGCCACTCAGCATAATCCTTGACAATTGCATTCTATGAGCATGTGTATGGTTTGCATTGGTCATGCTATCCCACATATACCCATGACTGCTCCACAACAAGACACCTGTCAGCTGTACACCAGCCATATATGCGCTGTACAACAGACAGAGTGACCTAATACATTGCAGAGCTGTAGCCCACAGAGGGAGGACATCTGTGAACAGTTCCGGCATGGCACTTCATTCACACATACTCATCACAACACAGTGTTGACAGTGGAATCATCCAGAGAATGCAGATAGGGCTTCCCTCAGTCTGTTATTGATGGGCACCTACTGTCAGAGATCCTCAGCAACCCTCTCACAGCACACACCGACAACATGGCTGTGGCTTAGCACATTCAATCCCTGGGACCTCCACGGTGCCC
Organism: Protopterus annectens; assembly: GCF_019279795.1. Taxonomy (NCBI): domain Eukaryota; kingdom Metazoa; phylum Chordata; order Ceratodontiformes; family Protopteridae; genus Protopterus; species Protopterus annectens. The sequence continues at coordinate 729,925,144 of NC_056725.1, read as the reverse complement.
CTGCTTGACAGAGGCACAGCTCACTAGCCTCACATGTTGCCTTCTGTGACCTACTTTACAGTGGCACAGTAGCCTACTGTCCTGGGGATGCAGATGCCAAGCACACTCTGGCTGAGCTGTCATTCCCTAGGGCAACAAGCCTAGTATTGACCTCTACACCCATATGTTCAATTGTCGGATGCACAATATTTGTTGTGTTGTTCTACTGTTTGCAGGTCTTTATTGCCATAGCATTCCCTGTTCCTATGACCAACTTGTGTATCTGTGGAAGATGTTTGCATATGACGGCGATCCACTATATCACTTATGTCTCTGTAGTCATTTACTGCGTGCACTGGGCTGATTGCTATGTTGTGGTTGGTTCCTGGACTGACACGTACAAATACCAGATATGTGTGACCAACTGCTAAACGGAGATATGGCCTAAGTGTGTGAGCATGCCCAGTTCAGCCTTTCCATGGCATGTTGTCTGACATATGCCTCATTTAGCAAAGTGTGCGAGCATGCCCAGTGTGAGCTTTCCGTATGTTGCACTCTGAAGTCCACCACATATTTGGGTGTGTGTGCACTTCAACAATATCTCACATTTATGGTTGTGTGTTGGGTGTCATGTTGTGTACTAACTGGCCAACTGCTTTGTGTCTGCCACAACAGGGATTATACTGTGCCTGCAGGGATTGCATGGGATACTTTGCAGACAGTTCTCAACATACTTTCATAATGACCTAACACTGTAGTACCGTATAGTGTACTGGTTCAGTACTTTCACTGTGGTGGACAGTATCCTGGGCTTTAGTCCTATGACTGCTTGACATCTTCATAGTGAGCACAACAGACTGTGTAGGGGCCAGTTGTGCACATATGACCATGTTGCAATATGTTCAGATATGGACTACCTACACCAGGCTCGTCCAACATTGCTAGTGTATTCCACAACATGGGTGGACATTGGCAAACACTAGCAATGTTCCCTAGGCCATTTCTGATGCTAGTCACAGGGTGTGTTTGTCCTTCGACACACATTGTAACTGGTGCTTGCCATGACATATGTCATGGTTAGTATACTGTGCCTCCATCTACCTCTGACATAACAGTGATACCCAGGGTTAGCCTACCATCTCCCATCCACTCATCAGGATTCCTCTTGAGGGGTGTCGATATGTGACTCTCTGGCTGACCTGTACCAGGAGTTTACTGAAGAGTGGGGGTGCCTTCTGTGTTATGGATCATTCTGTACAGCTTGTCCTATGTATGTCAGTGCTGGGGTTCAGGTCTCTCATGTGCATAGCTCACTGCCATTCAAATTGTACAAGATGCAACATGTTCATTCATTCCAGGTTGGACATGACTTCATACATCAGGTACAGCTTTCCTGTAGCTGGGAAGTATGGCGGTGTGTGGGGCTGCAGTTTGTTTACTCAGGCAACACATAGCATCTGTTCATGATTTTTGCTACTCCTGGTGGGGTACTGTTGTGGACTTTACAGATGATGGAGGTGTCTGCTGCGGTATATCCCACAGGGGCTATTGTAGTCACTTGTGACGCTGATGGAGGATGACTGCAGAGCCACATTGAATTCCCCTTATCTACATCTGCCAACCTTCATGTTTGGGTGGGTATATAGTATATGTTTCTGCGAACACTACAGCCACATGTTTGTCCAGTGAAGGATATCTATCACCTTTTGTACCCAGGTGTCACATTACATGTTAGGTATCTCATGGGTTAACACCTGTGTGGTAATTTGTGGGCACTTACTGTATATCCACAGTGGTTGTCTATACACAGTTCTGCAATTAGCTTGCTGACATGGCTATGGCTACAGTTGTCTGTTTGTAGGTGGCCCTTTTGTGCATTGCTTGTGTCAGCTGGGGGTTGGATATGGTGGGCTGTTTGTACTCCTCTGCATACATGTTCAGTCACAGTCCTTCCATGTTGGCCTATACCTATGGGACATATATACAGAATGGGGGGGGGGCAAGACCAGGCCTTGTGGGATGCCACTCATATCTGCTTTGTAGTCTGACATGGATGCAGCATGTCTGACCATGTCAGTTCTGTCCTTGGTCTGGTTTGCAACCCCTCTACTGACATAGGGGTATATATTTAAGCTGGTGAACATATCCATACTGAACTCATACGGTATTGTCTAGAAGCATGTGCATGGTCCAGCTACACTGTGTGGACCACACTGCCCTCATCAATGACCTTAATGACTGCTTCAAATGGGTCAGACATGTTTAGGGGCAAGTTCTGCAGTTACGACAGCCACACTGTGTAGGGTCCAGTATCAGTAGGTCCACAATAGCCTTCTGTCTGCGGTACATACTGATCCTTTCCATAGCTGTGCAGAACAAGCTTGTCAGGATCCTGGGGTGGTAGTTTGGAGTATCCATTCAGGCAACACCTTTGTTGTGATGGACCACTGTTGTTGTACACTGCTCTTTGGGTACATATCCTGTGGTAAGGCTGACACTGGGCAGTAGTGTGATTTGGCATTCCATTATTCTTGGAGTCCATGTTGGCCTCAGCACAGGACACCATTACATACCTTTGCTGCTGTGTGTTCTGCTTTGCAGATGATGGCTGTTACCTCAGCATCTGCAATGTCAGGGGACCATCAGTCTGCTGGGATAGGTATTTTGCACTCTGGGGGGGGGGGGTGTTTGCACTGCACCTGACAGGTTGTATGTTAGCAATATGTGTGTGTGTTTGGTATGTTGTTTGTAATATCTGTGTGATTCGGAGCATATCTGTGGATGCCCAACATGGTTCCTACCATCAGTTGGGTAACCCTTGTGGTTATCCTTATTGTCCTGTACACTTTGTATCTTCATAGGTTCATGGGTTCATACTAGGCTATACACCCTAGGCCATTAGTAAGCCCAGCCAGAGTGTGTGTGTCTTTCGTCACCCCTTGCTATGTTCAATTATGGCCATTTATGAAGTTCTTCACTGTGCCTCTGTCTGGTCGTGACACAGTGAGGACCCCCAGTATACATGTACGGTCATCCATCCACTTGGCAATATTCCTGTTGAGGGGTGTCAGTGAGGGGCTCTGCCTACCATGGATTGGGATCCTGTTTCTGGGTGTGGGGAGCCTCTGGGTTATGTATCTGTCCCTCCAGAACATCTTATTTCATTACGTGTTGAGGCTGACATCTGTGACTCTCACCGCTCCAATGGCTTTGATTTCCTGTGGTGGAGCATGTCCATTACTCCTGTGTTGGACATGGCCTTGTACAACAGACATACAATGCCTCTGTGTAGGCAGTCTGTGATTGCAGTCAGCTGGGGTGTCTACAGCCAGGCAGCATATGACATATATTTCACACCCTTTATCCTGTTGGTGGGGTAACTATGAGGTCTTCCAAACCGCTGCAGGTGTCACTTACGGTACATCCCATATGAGTCATTGTACTAGATTACGGGTCTGATAAGGGAACAGTACAGCAGCACAGTGACCTCTGTTGATGTTGATGTGAATCCTTTCATGATACGGTGTCCAATATCGACAATCTTCATAGCCACATTGGCATTGTGGGTGTCACATGACAGATTAATGTCGACCTGTGTCCCTAGGTCCCTGATTACTCCTTGCATACATAATGGTTTGACACCTATGTGGTAATTTGTGTGTACCTTGTCTGGTATTTGGTGGGACATTCATACTGTCCAGTGTCTTCAGGATGTCTGGGTGGAGTTCTTGTGTTTGAGAGTGTGGTCTGTCGCATGCTACAGACTGTACAGTAGTTTTGACTACAGTTATGTGCACATGGGTGGTCTCCGCTGCTTTGTGCATTGTCAGTTACCTGACAATATGGGTGTCTGTGCTGCATATGGATACTCCCCCTCCTTTGATGTTTTGGTGCAGGTGTTGGGGCCATAACACATGATATGTGGTATAACCTAGTAGTGCTGGTGTGCTATCACTAGGCTTGCAGCAGGCTTCTGTCACTGCACAGACATCGATGTTCTCCATAATGGGAAGTGCCTCAGGGGCATGCATATTGCAGTTTACACATCTGGCATTGGTCAGCATTACCCTTATGTTTCCTACCACTTATGTTTTCTAGGGTGGTGGGTAGTCTTTTTGGCCTTGCCTACATATGGCTCTATGGAGGTGGCAAAGGCCTTATCCAGTATCCAGACGCACACGGGTAACAGATGCAAGCCATCCCTGGAACAGCAGCATGGCTTGTCATGCTTGACATCTCAAGCAGACAGACATTAGACCCTCTTGGACTGACAGCTGTAACTGTGCCAGCTGTTAAACATGAGCATTCTGTGTTTGTACTGTGGCATCATTCTTGGTGAGGGTTGGATGCTGCACACAGCCAGTGTCATACCGGCCTGGGGTACATACTCAGAGGAACCATCCATGTCTCTTTTCATGTTGACCAGGGAGGTACATCTCAGGTAATTCACACCAGCATGGACATTGAGTGCATCATATTTTTGCTTGCTTTGGGGTGACCTGCGTACTTGTGTTATGTGGCATTTTGTGGCAACCTACAGGCAGCTTACTCTACCCTTTCCCTTGTTCAGTCTGGTGAGTGGGACAGCAGTGTGTCTGCCTTTACAGACACCTATTACGACTGTATCAGGCATGTTGTTTCTCCTTCTGGCCTGTGACTGTTTGGCACACCAGCTTTGCATACTATTCGTTGCATGTGCTATGTTTGAAGGTTGTGGTTGCTTGTGATCTGCTTTGGAAGCTTCTGTTGGTGTGGTGTGTTTGTAATTAAGGCCTCCGGGAATATTTGTCTGTGTTTATGTGTTTGGTTTACAGTTGTGGTAGGTCTATGTGGGACTGGGTTTGTGGTGTATGTGGTTACCTTCTCCTCCTGACTAGTTTTGACAGTACTGAGTTGGTGGCGCTCAACCTCTGGTTTGGATACATGGATGCATCTATCACATATATTTGTATTTATTGGGGGGTGTTGTGGTTGTCTGTGTACTTGGGACTGGTGTCACATTGCCTCTGGTTTCACAGATTCTACTTGTTGTGGCTGGACTTAGTGGATTGTATGTGTGGACATATGTTATTGCCATACTACTGGTCAGTGATTACTTCCCTTTTTATGTTTGCTCTATCATGTGGTAGCTTCCTCATTCTCTTGCATAGTTTGGTAATGGCTGGAGTTAAGCATTCCAGATGCCTGCGTGTATGGCATTGTGTGTTGTTGTTATTTGTGATTGCATACTCCAAGCATTCCTGGCTGTGTTCATGGAATGCCTGTATAACATGTTCTGTGGTGTGTCCCATATTCTGCACTTGCACAGGGCCTTTTGTGGATTCAACATCGGTTTTGAGGGCTGCAACCTATGCTTTACAAATGTTTTTCACTGTGGTATTCTGGCCAGGGACTGGGGTCAGGATGTGTATATCCAGTGTGATTACTCTATGGTCTGGTCTTACCAGTGAGGGGTGCACCTCATCTTGCCATCCAGTACACATGTTGCTGATTATCACATCCAGTATGCTTACCCCTCTTGTGGGAGTGGTACATTGTTCCTGGGCATTTTGGTTTATGGATTCTGGGAAAATTTCTTCTACTGTGTTGGTGCTAATATAATGCTCCCGGTGTATGTCTGGGTATTTTCAGTCAAGCAATATAATGTGGTTTGGGGGGCTTGATATATTCATGTATTCCGACATAGGCCAGGTGCAGTTCCTGGTATTAGGACAGTAGTCTGCAGCAGGCTATATACTGGGAGGCAGTTTTAGCCATTGGTATTTGACCATGGCTAATCCATGCAGCTTCTTGTTGTGGTACCAACATGGGGGTGTGGTTATCCTTGCCATTTCTTGCTAGTCACCCTCCTTTTGTAGCTTGTTCCATGTTTTGCGGCTGTACAGCACAGTATGAGGTGTGACCTGGTAGTGTAAGGGTGCTGATGTGAGCCTTGACCCAGTTCTCTATTACAGGACTGGTATCTACATTCTCCATACTGTGTGCTTTTACACTGCACACATCTTGCTGTTTAGACATCTGTCATTGGGTAGCATTACATCCAGGTTCCTATCCCTTGTAGAACCTATGAAGGTGGGTTTGTGTTTTGAGACTTACCTATTCAGGGCATGCTGTGGGTACTTACAGCCTTTGCCAGTATCCATGGGGAATGGCATGATAGGTGCACGCCACCCCTAGCAGGTGGTGCATCATGTCATGCTCCGCATGTCTTCCCAGCCTGAAACACATTGGCTCCCCTTTGACTAACTGCATTACTTCAGCCAGTTATTGCACTTGATCATCCCATCGTCATTTTGTGGCTTCATGCTTGGTGAGGGTGGATGTTAGTCAGGGTGCTCATATGTGCATATAGTACATGGTGTTACATTACTTAACACATGGCATTCATGCCTCAGGTGGTGCTGCAGGGCTGCCTCTGTTGGATGCGCATATTACACTTCCCTGTACATGTTTGTGAGCAGGTCATGTCATTTTAGGCATCCATGTTATTATTTGAGTGAGTCAGAGGGGGTATCATTTCCAGGGTTCCTACTGAGCCAGTGTATGTGCTATGCGTTGCCTCTTTGCCAAGGCCAGGGCATACTGGGCATGCCTCCTTCTGCCTACTGAGGCAGGCTCAGGTTGTTCCTCCTCTGAGTCATGCTCTGCCTGTGATGGCCTTGGCAATGGTGGGGGGCTGTTTGGCCCGGCCCTATGCTGGTCCTGCTGCAGCTGTTTTTGCAAGATCATATTATGTAGCATAGCACATACCATGACAATTTGGGTACATGTAGTTGGTGTGTACTGCAAGGCTCCACCAGATGTGTCCAGACACCGGAACCATGACTTGAGCAGCCCAAACACACACTCTATTACATTATGTGTTTGTGCATGTGCCTCATTATGGCGTTCCTGTTCAGGTGTGTGTGTGTTTCTGATGGGTGTCATCAGCCACGGCTCCAGTGCATAACCTGCATCCCCCACTAGGTGTCCATGTGGGATGTCCCCATTGGCAAATGTCTGGTACAGCTGCGTCAAATGCCAGATGTGGGAATCGTGGTAACTCCCAGGGCAGCCAGCATACACATTCATTATTATGCCCTGGGCATCACACACGACCTGGCAGTTGATGGAGGGGAAGCCCTTATGGTTAATGTAGGCCCTACCCCACTCACCGGCTGGTGCTTTGATGCGTATGTGCGTGCAGTCTATTGCACCCACTACCTCAGGGTATTCCGCTATTTGCTGGAAGAGACGATATTGCTGGCCAATACCTCATGGGCATTGGGGAAATATACATGATCACCGACATGTGCTGACATGGCATCCAGGAACTGGTGCAGTACCCTGGAGGCTGATGCCTGTGATATCCCCATCATATCGCCAGTTGGTCTCTGGAAGGTACCTGTTGCTAGTATTCTTAGGCCAACACATACCTTGGTTTCCACTGGGATGGGTTCCCCTCTGTTGGTTCTGTGTGTGAGGCGTGGCCTGCACAGCTCAACAATTTGCTGCAGGAGCTCTCTGTCCACTCTATAGCTCTCTACTATCTCCAGCTCATGTAACCTGTGGTAGGTGACCCTGGGCCTGTACACTCTTCTCCTTCTCCTCACTGTGGGTTGCCTGGCACCATCTGCATTGTCACCCCCCTCAGCAAGTCGCCTATGTCTCATTATGACAGCTATGGCAGCCCCTAACATTTCTGCTCTGAGTTCAGCTTTTTCAGTTTTCACTTCTATTAGCTTACTCCTGTCTTGCAGTGTCTCTTAAGAGAAACATCCTGCACTACTGTTTGCAGAGTTTTAAGTGCTGGGCTGGGCTACTATTCTGCCTGTGTAATTGCCTGCTTCTAATTGTTTTCACCTGCTAGCTTCAGCAGTTATCCCTGCTAGCTTCCTATTAATTCTGTTGCTTCCTTTTTCGTTTCTGTTTCCTCAGGGGGGAGCAACGTGCATACCATCAGAAACACGCTCACAGTGGCTTACACACGCGCACACGTACTTACACGGTTCAGAATCTACTTATTCCGGTTAAAACGTGCGCACACCCATGCAAACACTGTTACACGTCTGCCAACAGCCTCCAACATACTCAGCCTGCCCTACACGTGTGCACACCCGTGCAAACAGTGTTAAACATCTCCCAACACGCTCCCACATGCTCAGTCTGCCTTACACATGTGCACACTGCCCTACTCACGCTTCATGGCGTGCACACATGCGCATGCATGCCCAGCAAGAAACTTTGGTGTAAGTAACAGTGTACACCTTCCATTTCTTGACTTTCCATGACTTATCTAGTGGCACACCTCTTTCCATGATCTGTGTCTGTCATCTGTCATGTTACACTGGCCTCCAATGAACTGCATTTCTTTCCACCATTCCCCCCGTGATGTCACCTATCTCCTACTCTATTCCTCCCCTTATGTATCTCTTACACTACTCAGACTGTGCTCATTTGCTATGTGACTGTGAGATTCAGTATCCTAACCCTCATTTACATGAGATTGCCTACTAATGCTTAGTTACATGTCTTAGACTCAGCTTCCCCCCTTAGCAACCACTAAACGGTGGCCATGTTGTTTTTGGTCTGCTGGTCCCTGCATTGTCATTCCATGTATTGCATGAAACCCACATTTGTGGGTTTATAACCTTCTTTTTTATGTTTTTATATAGCGCAGCCCGTTTGCGCGGGGCTGCGCTGGGTTTAAACATCGGCAATCGCCGAAAAAAAAAATTATATTATTCATATTTTGGCATCGGGTTATATTGCCAATGGCCACATATTTGGCCATTGACATGCTGCCTGAGTCATATGCACCCTTTTTTTGGAGCTGACATGGCTCTGTTGTGGAATTTGCAGAAACGTACTCAGTTGTCAACTGAGTACATTTCTGCAGCTAAAACGTCTCTTACACGGACTGGTTTCTGCTTCGTGGATAGCTAATATACCTAATTTGCATACCTTTTGGCTGCAAGTGAGGTATTTAGCATGTCCACGCCCAGTCCGTGTAAGAGACGTTTTAGCTGGTCTCTTACACGGAGTTTAGGACTGTTCCTGGATTGCGAGGCTTGCATGGAGTGTTGCACATCTCTTACACTCCGTGCAAGCCTTCATGAATCCTGCCCATTTTCTTTCTTATACACTTCTACATCTAAAAAACAAATGTTTGCAGTACTATAATTCCAAGTAAACTTCAAATAATCACACGCTTCATTAATCTCATTAAAAAAACATATTAAATCTTCTTCACTACCTTTCCAAATAAAGAAAAGGTCATCAATAAAACAACCATAATAAACAACATTTAAAAAATACCTATTATTCATTATGAATAACCTCTCCCATGCTGTCATAAATACATTAGCATAGCTGGGGCCATTGCCACCCCCATCGCTACACCATTTATCTACTGATAAAAGCATCCATTAAACTCAAAAAAGTTATAAGACAAAATTACATCTAACATCAATTTAATTTCTTCCTGTCTATACATTTTACTTTTAATAATTCTATTTGAACAAATTCAGCGCCTATTTGATTTGGTATCACAGTATATAAGGATTTTACATCCATAGTAGCTAACACACTACTATCACATACTTGTATTTTCCTTATTATATCTACAAAAGCAAAAGTATTTCTTATATAAGCACTTCCCTGTTCTACCTTTTTAAACTTTTGATCTATGTATATTGCTAATGTCACTGTTTTACTACCTCCACTAGCAACTATGGGCCTCAAGGGCAGTTTATCTAAATTTTTAATACTTTTGGTAAGCTAAAGATTTTGCTGACCACATGATTGCTTACTACAAAAAAGCTGCTGTTTCGCTGGTTATTCTTGTTTCACATAACTGTTCCTCTATCAATGAATCGATAAACCTGTAAGATCTTTTGACTGCATCCAAAGTAACTTTCTTATAATAATTTTCATTTTGTAACATAACAGTCATATCTTGAATGTAAACATTTCTATTTAGCACAATACAATTTCCTTTATCTGCTTTTAATAACACAATGTTTTCATCTTTTTTCAATTTATTTAAAGCATTTCTTTCATTTTGTGTCAAATTATACATTTGTTTTTCTGGTTTATTCATTAATAAAGTACGAAGTTGCTTTTCCATAACATTTTGAAATGCTTCTAATTAAAACCTCACTGGTGGATTAAAGCAACTTCGTTTGTGAAATTCATTACACATCAATTTACTGTTGTCAGTATATGCAAACTTTAGGTTCAACCTTCTTACACAATCTCTTAAATGATTAAACGTTTCACAAATATCTGCATGAGCTGATGGTACAGAAGTCCAACCTTTGCTTAATACACAAATCTCATCATAGTCCAAAGTCTTTTCAGATAAATTAATTACTTTAAAGTCACAATCATAACTGCCTTGTAACGATTTACCTTTTAATAATTCTTCTTCCTCCAGGTCTGGTTTCACCTGAAGTTGTTTCTTTTTACATGTTGCTTCTCCCTTTTTGGGCCAGCTATTAGTTGCGCCTATGAGCGCTTCCCTGTACCAGTATCTTGATACACTTTTATATTCTGAAAAGAATGCTGGGCAGTTCTGTTCATGCCATTTCAATTGCTTTTGTTTATATCATTTACAGTAGTATTGCCACTTTCCTCCATAACAACAGTATTTTTCAGCCACTTCTTGGCTAAATGCTCTGATCTCCTCACTTCCGGTACCACACTAGGAACTAGGCTGACATCACCATCTGCTGTTTCATTCACTTCTTCACTTCTCTCCCCAGAATTAAAGAGATACACAACCCTTTGTTCATATTCTAACCGATCTCTTTCAAATTTTTTCAGTTTGCGTTTTTTCAGGACTTTGTTTTCTTTATTAAGTTTTTCTTGTATTAAGCTCAATTTTTACCTCAAAGTTCTCTGCAGTGGACATGTCTTTTAGCTTAAAATAATTAGATCTTAAGCTTTCATTTAGCTTGTGTTTGTAATGATCCACGAACATTACCATATACTCTATACCAGTCTTTTGATTTAGCTCAACCCATTTGTCAATGAGCTCTTTTGCTAGATCGCTGCCAGTTGGCATCTTGTTAATTCTAAGCCCTCTTGGGACTCTTTTGGCAGCAATACTACTCTCAAAAAACAACACATCCCACTGCAGCCATTTGAGCTTTATAAAGTCTTTTCCCAAAGATGCAAACCTTTCAGTCATGTTAGAACCAGCTTGTCTTTCATAAATCAATGTATTATCCGAAAACAGATTATATGGAGCTGCCAGTCATTTAATAGTTCATCTCTAATAACTTGAAATACAGGTCTAGAGGCACTTGCATTTTCACTACCTCTTTCAACAGCAGCATCAGTCTTGTTCATACTTCTCACCTTTCCTTGCTGGTTGACCATAAAAGATCCATTTGGAGTATCGTGGAGAGAAAAACCAGATGACAGAACCATAAAGCTATTATCTGGCTGACTGACATTAATAAATCCGATCCATTCTGAATATCTTACAAACGGATTTCATCAAAACCACCACAGCAACAAAGAATCCAGAAAATTGTAAAATCATCATGCAACTTTTACACCATTACAGCATAAACTAATCCAATAAGTGCTTTCAACTTAAAATAGACTTCATCAGACTGAATAAGCATTCTCATCACTTGTCTTTTATACAAAAAGCAAATCACTTAAATACACATTTATTCAATTTACTAATTAAAACTTCTTTCAGTTTAGATAATTGTTACAATCAGCTTCACACATTTTGCTTCAGCATGTTCAAAGTTACCTCGATGTATTACCCTTGTTGACATACCAATGTTGTTGGCCTTTTGCCATAAGTGTTACTGGCATGCTGTTACAATAATAACTGTTATTCCATTTATGCCTGTTTTCTGTATGCTATGCAGTTCTATTGTTATGGGTTAGTTGGAACAACCATGCATGCTGTTATAACTAACATTGAAATGTTTTGTTCAATACTAACCAATACACTTTGACATACCTCAACACCATAGCATGTTAAGGTAGGATGGTCCCAGCGGATCCCCCTATCCCACCTCATCTGGTCATGGCACTGGGTCCCAGCACTTCTGGGACCCAATCTGGAGCTGTGTCCTCCATTGGTCTTGCACTACCCTCAGGGGAAGGGGCCCGTCCACCCCAGGTTTGGGTGTGGAGAGGATATTGTCATCCAAAACCAGTTTTTAGGGTTGATGTGCAGGGTTATCCAGCACTATTTGGATGACTGACTGCACCAGATTGAGGGCAGACTGGTCCACCTAGACGGGCAGGCTGGCCCCAGCGCCCAGCCCCCAGCACACCCACCTTTGTGGCCATGAAGGTCTAGTGGTTACTGCCCATGGGTGGGGAGATCAATCCCACTGTTTCCATCTGGGGGCACTTGGTCCTCTGATTCCCAAACACCATCCCCATCCAAGGTGTTTACCCCCCCCCATGTGTCATATACTGTCCCTGTCCGCTGCCTTGTCTGACTGCAAATGTAACTTCTCCTACCCAACTTACCTCCCCAAACATACCTACAACCCTCCCCCAACATTCCACTCTCTCCTTAAAAAAAGGGGGCATCTGTGCCGCAAAACAATATTATGCCATATATAGCTCTCCATTTCTCCCCCACGTATGCTGCCATTAATCAATCATTCCAGCAATTAATCAACAAATTATGTTACCCACACCCCTTGCTGTGCGATGTGAGGCTCCAAATTCCAAATTTTGTACAACAAGTATTGTATTGCTGTACAAGAAATGGAGCACTATCATCCTTTCCTACACCTGTCCTGCACATTCCTACCTGCCTTTCATAATGTTTTTCCCCCTGCTTGCCCTCATTTCACCACTTTCCTATCACCCCTTTTTCTTTTCTTTTTTTGGAAATATCATAGGTTTAACTGGGGGTAAGTGCCGCTTAGTATTGAGGCATTGAGCGCAAACTCACACAAGCCCTCTTAAAACTGCTTTAATCACCTTATCTGATTCTGACATTGTTCTGCACATCAAAAAAATAATCACTGCTGCCCATTCTCAAACCCAGGACCACCTGAAGTGTAGTATACTGCATTAGACCATGAGGCCAACTCAATTCTGGAGACTTATTGGTGTTTCTGTAAATATATCATTCAGTACAGTGATGTAGCATTAAGAAAAATAGGCACCCCTGCTAAGTATTGAACCCAGGACCCTCTGAACTACAGCACAGTGAATTAGACCACTACTCCAACTTAACTCTGGAGTGCAAGTGTTGTTTTTACAAAGATATCCTGATTACCAGTGACACTACTTCTACATATAATGTGATAAATGACTGCATACTTGGGCATGTGATGCAGACATCAAACCAGTACACAGCCAAAGGCATGTTTATGGATTGTTGGGAGGCCTATGATATCAGGTAGAGCTGATAACTACACAGACTGTTGCAGAATGTCCACAGTTGTGTCACCTACGTATGTTGTGTAGGTTGTCATCAAACCTATTCTATGTGCTGAAGTACCGGCAAGTCAGTGCAGATTGAGGTTACAAAAGCATGACAGACAGGACAGTGTCACACATCTTAGCCATCCAAACACACGTTCATGTTAATCCTGTGTGAAACACTGTATGCATGCACATATGTCTTGCAACTACACCTCCCATAATAATCACTCAGTAGCTCTATGTGTTACATTCCTAGAATGTCTGACATCTGGGCACCCACAGTTCAGGCCCACAGTCCAGTCTGTTGCACAACAACTACATGCTTGTCAATACAATATATAAATGATGGAGCCCTGCAATGTCCAGCAGAATTGCTTGCTGCTACCACAGTCACTGCCACCCACAGCATGTCAAAGGCCTAGAGAGTGGGACACGTCTCAAATATGAATATGTGTCCTAAATGCCCCACTCTCTGGATGGCACTAAAAGTTAACATATGTACCAGAGGCACATGCCTCACCTGGACTGTTATGGGTACCCTCACCCTGGCCATGCTGTGACACAACAGCTGACATTGCTCCCTCACTGACATATACAGCTCACTGTCCCCCAGTGTCTTCACAATCCCCAGTATAACTCCTGCCCAGAATGCAGCAGCTGCGGCCTGCCACACATGCAGCTGTATGTTCAGCTACCTGCTACAGACCTGCCATACCTCCCAAACACCTAGAAGAGCACATCCACACAATACCCATACATAAAGGGTTGGGGGGGTGTTCAGGTGACAGGGGCATGTGTCACAATCTCTGCCTAGAAGCATACAGAGCTGATAGACCAGCATCAACTGCAGCAGTATGCACATTCAGATAGAAATTATGTATGACACTCACATCTGCCTGACTCCTTACTGACCCCAACACGCATTGTTAAACAGTAACCTGCCACAGAATTAGAAAGTCTGTTAACAATGGCCAAACACAGCATGCAAAACTGTGGGCATACCACATAAATCCAAACAGTGAACAGTAATTCTACCTACCCTCTATGATGCTGTAGCTCCCATACCTCGATAATGTCCTCACAGATCAGGAAAAGGGCCAAGGCCCACTTGAAGGCCTTAATTATATCTCTGTGTTGCCATGCCATTGGCTAATGGTAATGCAACCCAGATGTACTGGATACTATTCGCAAGTGTGAGTTACAGATTGGTGCATAGGCAATCACCTGTGCGTAAGCATTACCTAAAAAAACAGAAGTTACTGACTATGGTAAAGAGCTCTGTGACTTTCTTCATGAAGACAGACTGCAATTTCCAAGGAAAAATACCACTGGATTTCTGCTCACAGAGGAGTACAGCACTATACCAGGTATGCCACAGAGTTAACTATGTAATGGAATGGAATGCAGATGCGGGGATGCAGGCATGGGAAATAGGAATTTCAACAGTAGGTCTCAACAACATATCTTGGAATGACATCTTGCTATTAGTCTGCTGTCCATCACCTACAGTCTTGCCTTTTGGTTCTGTCTGCAGTGACATAGATCACAGTTCTGGCCCCTGAGTCCAGCCAGCAATGGTCAGCTCATGTACGAATGCTACTAGCTTGTCTGTTGTACAATAGTGACAGTAACTACTGGTGGATACAGCTGGCATATTGCATCATGTACTGTTAGTGAGCCCCTCTCAGTCTGTGAATGTCATACAGGAATGGTTCAAAGATTGTCCGGGTAACCCTGACTGTTCCTGACATACTCTGGCTATGTCACTGTATACTCCACACTTGTATCTCATTGCATGACAGCCATGACTAGCATACCTGGTGACCCCCTGCAGCAGGACAGCAGGGTATAGACAGTAGTGGTGGGGAGACCCTGGCTTCACCTCAGCAACTGTGTGTATATATTGAGGATACAATGTAAGGGAATGAATACAGTACCAGATATTAATGCACTATTACTATGTTCTGAGGGGTCTGGCATGTTGCAGACACATACCCCACACTCTGGGAACACCCATTACATACTGTGCAACTGGTTTCCAGACATCCACATTTGTCTGGCATGGGGTCCACATATATCACGGACATGTACACATTCCACAAACATCTGGTACTGTAGATGTCGGACACCTATGAGGAGGAAACCCTGCACCACATATGCAATATTCTCAGTTATTGTGGAGCAAAAATGTGACTGGAATGTCCACATGCACTTGTAGTATCACTCATGCATTTGTCGGATGTTGTCTGCATGACACGGTACTGTAACCTTGGCCATTGGGACACACCACAGTCGATGGCAGTGGTGGGTGTGGACACATAACAACACAGTCTGTCACAGCACACAGGGAATAACTGGTATACCTAGGACCATATGAGGTTACTAGGCTATGGACTCTCAGCCCCCATATGCCTAGGCCACATGTTAGCCCATGTGTATGCAAGGCAGCACCTGATGCACCAGTCCAACAGAGACATAGGTGGTATCTCAAGGGTGTATGTGTAGTTAACCATCCAGTTATTAAGGTTCCACCTGCAAAGGTGTAAATAGATACCCTGCTTGATGTGGAAAGGGTGACCATTCCACAGTGGAGTGAGTGTGTGAGACACACATCTGGGTTGCCAAGAAGACCATTTGATGTCACACACCAGGTTGAGGGCATATGTGTATGTGTGTGTGTGTGTGTGTGTGTGTGTGAGTGTGTGTGTGTGTGTGTGTGTGTGTTTGTTATTAGAATGTAGCTTGAGTTACACTTGTGCAGCAGTCCCAGCAATGTGGTCTCCTTGATTGCCTTGCATGCCGGACAGAGGACACCTCTGAGGAATATTATGAAACCGGGTAGAGGGTTGGGCGTATAGCCTATCTGTGTATGGTAGATGTTTGAGGCCCTGGTACTCCCTGCTGGGGAACCTCTGTGATGTCCTCAGCTGCTGCATGTGCTGTGTGAAGTGAATAATGGATGGGGCATTTTACACAATAATGGGCCTTATTGTGGGGAATATAATGATGTTAGGACCCCATGTCCTTGGACGACATACCTTTAGGTATGAGGTGGGCCATGCAGAAGGTTTACCATAGAACAGAAGCAACCTGGTGGTGAAATGTCATGTTGCCATCAACCTATGTGCACAGATCCCACACAACTGATTGCATGCCTAGGATGTTGTTAGTACTGTAATAATATGTGGAGACATCACTCTCCCCAAAGGGGTTGACACTGCATGTTCTGGTATGCGACCTGAGGCCATGTTCCTGGCACCAGTCATGTATCTGCATGAGACCCTCCTAGGCAGATGTCCGCATCACTATGGAATCCGGTGACTGCACACAGAATGCAGTCATCTGCAGACATGGTCGGCCATAGGCCAATGGCTGTGTCCTGCACCACAGATGTGTACATCACACAAAACAGAGGCCCAAACATAGAACAACAGGTTACGCTGCTAGTTATGGTTCAACCGCTTGGGGTGGATTCCCTTATGTGGATTAGTTGGGTCATGTCAGCATGCCAGTGTGCTACTCCTATGGTAACATATGGTACGATGTATACTTGGGGGTGTATATCTATTATGGCCAGGTATAATGTCAAAGACATTGTCCAGGTTAAGGTAATCAATGTGCACTGTCACCCCCCCATCCATGTCTTTGGTGACTGTGTCAAAGAGGTAAATTGAGTGTAACAGAAATTATCCCTTCCTTGACAAAGCATAACTGTGTGTGATGGAGTGTGTGAATGTCATCAATGTCCTTGTTAATGAGGTTCATATAAACTGTGCTATGGCCTTGAAGAACAACTGAGTTAGGCTGATGGGTGTATAATGTGACAGATTGGTTGATGCACCAACTTAGTGTAGAGGGGTGACAGTGGTGGTCCATCACACAGCTAGGACAAAGGTGGTAGACAAGCCTTATTTGAATACAGTGGCTTATGTTGTTGCAAGATTATGCTTGGGGTCATGTAGGATGCATCCTGTGATGTGAGAGGCTCCCATGATCGATGTATACCATGACTTTCGCAAGGCAGTGGTGCTCTGTTCCCTACATAGAGGAGAAGGAGGCAGGTACTGTGGATATCCTGATGTACTGATGTGGGGACAGGGGGTGAAGCCTACACTGTCTCTGTCAGGCATCAAGTATGCTATACCTATAGCACTTGTATAGCTGGTGTCTATGACCACCACAAGTGAGCAGATGCAGGTGCTTCCTGTGATGCTGCAAACATATGTGCAGACCAGGAGATGATTGTCTGTAGTGGATATTGACAATGTGGGCTCTGGGTTTGCTGTGCAGGTTTCCAGGAGTGATCCCATTCGTTTGTTCACACTGAGACATTGCTTGTAAATGGGCACCTGTCACTACTTTGTCTCGGACAGTGGTATGTCATCCCCGTTATAGACACTTATGTATTGCAGATGTCTACCAGACATGTGTATGTATCCTTGCAGAGGATGATGTAGTCCTGTCAGGTATACCTTACTCCATACATCTATACAAATGCACATCTAGCACATGTGTGTATGCATGGATATTGGTGCCAGTCCCTACAGAGGGGTTTGGGGCTGAGCAGCTTTGTACACCACCCCTCAGGAGGCTGTATTCCACATTGGAAGTGTATGCATGTGTGACCTTAGCTAGGTGGGTATTGTGGGAGATGGTGACTGCAAACGTGACCGCATGATGGTTCCTTTGTCATGGAGGATGACACTGTAGGGATGCTGCAGTGGTAACCTGTGTTGTGTAACATCAACTGCAACACCCCTTCACTTCATGAGAAGGTAGCCCCTAGCTGCACCGAGATGCTTGTAATTCCACTGTTAATGGCTCTGTGGCCATTTGTGTGCTGGCATGGGTACATCTTCCAATGTATGTTTGGGTCATTCAAGTGACCCAGGATCAAGGTACAGACCCAAATCAGAATACAGTTGTTGAAGTCCATATAGGCTGGATGGGCTTCCTGGTCACATGTGGTGGCAAGTAGGTAGCTATGATTTGAATAGGTGTGTCACCACTGGCGAACTGTCCCTCTGGTGTCCCCTGTTTATCTTACTGCCTGTACAGTGTGGAGGTGTGTATGTGTCTCATATATATTGAAATCACATGTCACATGCCATTTCCGCCCATTCTTTGGGGTATGACTGTATGATAGGATGGTTGACCAGACAAGGCTGGGGTGCTCTCTGCATCTTTAAAACTTGTATGTGACTGCACAGATGTCAGCATTTCTTAGGGTTAAGATTGCTTGCATTGAGGGCAGTCATATGTAGACACCTAAGGTTTAGCATCAAGGCCTTCAATGTGTGTTACACTGACAGTTGTATGTTGATAGTGATAACTTCACCACTTTTCCTAATGAAGGCACTGTAGGTGTGGCAAGAACCATTGCCAGATGCCTGAAGGCCAGTTGAGACAGATGGAGGCCATCTGTTGCAGAGCATTGTGGTCTGTTGACCATATCATTCCAGGCTCATAGGTACTGAAACCCCCTGGAATATCACAGGATAAAAGGCCACATGTTAAGGTCAATCATTTCCTGAATGTAATGCATCATCAGTCTGGGTGACAGTGGAATGCTTCATAAGGCTAGGGACATACCTGCCTGGGACACGTAATCAATGTGCTCACTAATGTCTCACTGCATATAGTCGGGGACATACATCTGATGTCAGGCATGCCTACATGGACTGTGACAGATGTATGACAGTACCTGTTGTTGAGATACTGCAGTACGTATGTGATATGGCAGAGTTTGTCACTTGACACACAAGTAACTGTCACCACCCACATATACAGCCAGGTGAGAGGCCCATCACTGTCTCACAATGGAGTCTCCTATGTGTAACATGTTTGACATGTGCTGACACCTGCATGGCTGTGGGACACAGGTGTGTGGCCATGTGTGGTATGTGCTGTGTATGGTTGTGGTGTTCATGTATGGCTTTGCCTCGGAGGTCTCCTTTGTTTGTGGATGTGGATGCTGAGGTCCACTGCATGTGTCTGTGTGTGTGTGTGTGTGTGTGTGTGTGTGTGTGTGTGTGTGTGTGTGTGTGTGTGTGTGTGTGTGTGTGTGTGTGTGTGTGTGTGTGAGCTGTACTGATTGTGTTGACAACCTGTTTGGGGACAGATATGCAGCCTTGACAGGGAGAGAGCATGGACTGCTGGTTCCTACTGTCATTGCATCTCTCGCACAGTGTATTCCTTGGTGGTGTTTGTAGATGGTTGTCCATCTGTGTATATGAGGCAGGTGCTACACTGTGCCAGGACACCCATATTAACCACATTGATAGGAGAAACTGTGGGATATTGTCCAGCCATGTAGTCCAGTATCTGGGAAGAAGGCCAGGGAGACCTGAAGGGTGGGCCTACAGCCCAGGTGCTTACTACAACAGTAGGAGGCTAACACCACAGCATACCATGTAGACAGGCTATGAACAAGCAGTAGTAGGTGCAACAGGTAAATTCATTTGAACACCTCATAGCAAATGTAGCAAGTAGTATGAAACATCAGGATCAGGAGGGCAATACATGATGTATTGCCAGTATGTTGCTGTTATCCCTATACATACTGTGGTGATAGATGGTGGGGTATGATGCTAGAGTTAACGCTGGATAGTGGTGGCAAATGTGGATGTGCAGGGTGTGTACATAATGGTGAGCAATGTATGTGGTCTTGTGATATGTTCCCCTCTTCATGTCTTTCAGGTGGGATGTATAGACGTCGCAATCCACCTTTCTCAGAAGTTGAGACCACTGCCATTATTGATGCCCTGAGACTCCATCATCGGGTGCTGTTGACAAGGACTCACCATAACCAGCAAGAATGCACTGCACTGTGGGAAGACCTCGTAGCAACGGTGAATGATGTGGGCCACCAGGACAGGAGGTATGAACAGGTCCGACACCGTGCTACAGATATAATACATCATGCATAGCAAAGGGCCGCAGCTGTGGCCTGGCACTGATCTGGCACCAGGGGAGGGCCTGCTACATGACCCGCACTCTCAGCCACAAAGGAGTTCCTGGCAAACCTGGGTTTAGCCACCAACTCACAAGAAACTATCACAACGTATGTCATGGAGGTGGATGACACAGATTCCACAGCCATGGAGCATCCAGATAAGCCTCCAGTGGTTATCACATTAATACTGTAGTATTAATAATGGCAGTCTCTGCATACCTGTACACATATGTCAGGTCAATTTGCATTTGTAGATGGGGCTTTGTAATGTACACCCATATTGTGAATGTCAGCAATTTGGGTAGTATCACAGTTTGTACTGTA
The DNA here is from genome assembly GCF_019279795.1 of Protopterus annectens. Classification (NCBI taxonomy): domain Eukaryota; kingdom Metazoa; phylum Chordata; order Ceratodontiformes; family Protopteridae; genus Protopterus; species Protopterus annectens. The sequence continues at coordinate 729,904,485 of NC_056725.1, read as the reverse complement.
CATGTTGATAAATGCACATATTATCCTGTACCAATGCCACATGTGTCTGCTGAGAATACCTCTCCTTCACAAATTCATAGGTACCTCTGGTGTGGCTGGGGACCATCATCCTTTGGCTGGTGAGTGTGGAACTGTCTTGTTAAGGCTAATCTATACCCTAGGCATGTTAAGGGTTGCCAGTTTGCCACAGACACTACTGCTAAGCTTAGCCATATTGCAATACGTGCATGTTCACTTGTGGTGGGGTTCACTGCAGTGCATCACACTGGTAATCACAGCAGTATATTTGCAGGAGCTGTAACATATTAGAACATATTTTTGTAAAGGTGTAGCCAGTCTACTATATGGAGTGCATTACTATTGTGTAAATGGGTGCACTGTGTTTTAGGTGAAGGTCCATCACATACCTGACTTATCACATATCTCACAGGTGTATAATACTAGCAACATTAACTGGACATAGCTGCACTGCATGTTGTTGAAGGCCTGTCTAGAGTGTGTCTGTTGTGGTCTGATTGTGTGTTGTGCATGGCATCAGTCAGAAGGTGTGGTCTGTATAATGCCTTTGTGGCACCTTACATGTGTGTGTGTGTGTGTGTGTGTGTGTGTGTGTGTGTGTGTGTGTATGGATCAGCAAACATTATAGTGCAGGAATTAATGTAGTCATGTTGTCTACCCTTCTCAGGTGACTATTGGGTTGGAGTGTGTCCCCCTCACAACCTGATGTCAGTGTGTCATCAGACTCTGATGATGATGATGTTGGCCATTGTGAGGCACATGTTGGGTTGTTGGGGGCTGCATCTGTCTCATTGGTTGACATCCCACTTCCTCCCTCAATGTTCCCGGACACAGTCAGTATGTCCACACATACCTAGTTCCCAGCAGCCACAGATATCGGGTAGTCAGAGGGTAGTGGCATCAAATAGGGGAGTGTGGCGACTATGGCATCTGTGACTGTCCTCAACCGTGCAATGTCTGTGCTGGAACATGTGGTGGGAATAGGGTGATGGACATGTGGATGTAGGTCAGCAACAGCATCAGCCAAGAGCCCACATGGCCATGCGCAGTCACACTCCAGTAGTGGCAGTACCACCAGCACTACTGAAGGGATGGTGTTGTCCACACCACAACGTAGCAGCCCATGGGAAGGTGGTTCTGATGGTACTGTAAAGGACACAGACCCAGCAGACACCAGTCACTGTCAGCAAGTAGTACCACATCTGGCCCTGGGCATGGTGGTGCCAGTGCCACTCCTGGCAGAACCAGTTCCCATGTTTGTGGCTGGAGATGGTGAACTGTACATTCTGCCATGTATGGTCCATGGCTGTCCAACATACCCTCATGTTGGACTAGCACATGGCTTGACTGTGTGCATGCACACACTCACACATCACTGTCACATGCAGATCATCAACAGACACACACAGCTCCACTCCATGGCCCAGCTGACCAGCACCCCTCCAGATACACATAAACATGATGTTAACTGTATGGCACAGCCTTGGACTTTGGCAACCCCACACCAAAACTTGTGCATGTGATAATACCTGTGTCACATCCCTGTTATCCATACCATCGATGCAGGGACATACTAATATGTGTCTGATGCACAGAGTGAATACAGTACAGTTAATGGCAGTTTGTAGTAAAGTAGTGTTATGACCTGTAAGGTGCTGTTTGCTGGCAGTTGTCATACATACACATCAAAGTGCATGTACTTTTGTGCCATGATGCTTTATTGCTGTTAGTACTGCTGACTGACTGTTGTCTGACAGACCTTATTCTGTTTCTGTTCCAGGTGTCTGTCTGTCTGTCTAAGTTATGAGGACTTGCTGCCATTACAGAAGCCATGATGGTGTAGTGGCAATGCAGAGACTTTTTCCTCACCAAGGTACTGCTGTATATGTGCATGTTTACCTAGGTACGTATGGGTGGAACAGTGTGTGAGGGACAATGGGGGTAGACAGCGTAATCTTGCACGTATACCCCCTGACACAGCATGCTACTCTTGATGCATCACCTGGGAGTTCCGTAGGAATGCAGGTTCATAGGTCCATAGAAAGTTACTAGAGTACTGGCCCTGTGTCACTTGCAAGCCTAGCCATTACTTTATCCCCAACAGAATCATCAATCAGCACCTCTTGCCCCTGGCATTGATGGACACAGGTTGGACCCCTGGAACAGATGTTTGTTTTCCCATCCACTCATCATGGATGCACTTGCTGAGAGTCTGCATAACACTCTATTTGACATGTATGGGAAGTGCATTCCTGAGACAGGGCAGCTTCTGGGAGACAAACCTGTCTCTCCAGCAGGTTTTTTTGCTGTCGCATATGTGATTCAGGCCTGTTGTGCTGGTAATGCACACAGAGTTAGACTCACATATATGGGTCAACTGTTGAAGGGCTGAGCACAACATTGCCATTTAAGTATGCCACAGCCCACCTGTGGACAACCTGTTTGATACCAAGTGCGGCACTACTGATTCGAAGCTGTCTGCATAGAACAGGTGTTGAAGATGATAGATAACCTTTGTAGGTGTTAACATAGCCTTTCCAGTTGGTGCAGATGTCTGAATAGGTAGATACCAGACCAGCCATGATGATAATTTATTGTTGTACTGACTGAGGACTATACAGAGGTAATGTCCACCTTTTGTCTGGATGCAATCCATTTACCTATATGGTGAACCACGTACAAGACTTTTCTGACCACTGCCACTACTTGATGGATGAATGCAACAGTGTTATCAACCTGAGTACCCAGGTCTGTCAATGTAGATTGTGTGTTTATGGGGTTGCCGTTGATGTGAGAAACAGTGGGGCCATGTCCTCACTGTATGGTATGATGGTACCATTTTCTGCATTCAGCTTGAGGCCAGGACCTTGGCAACATTCCATACCCACTGTATGACCCCATTGCAATGTGTTAACATCAGTTTGTGGGTCATTGACAGACAACACACTACTTACAGTTGCCACAACCTTAGGTGGTACCTACATATGTGGGTGGTGGCAGTTAGCATTCATTCCTAGATACATGTGGGTCACTGGGGGCGGCAGCTACTCAGAAGGTCTATGCATGTCTACATACTGAACACACATAGGCAACACAGAGTAGGGTTTCCACCTTATCAAATGTGGAATGTGGGACACGTCTTGTATTATTGTGATAGCTGTCAGGACATTCCATACCCACAGCAAGTGCAACAGACAGGACTTCCCTTGGTTTGCCAATATGATAGCTTCTTTGTGTCACATTACCTTAGGTTATGCTATTTCTCATAACATTAAGGGGCTTCTGATGTGAAATAACTGCTTAACACAACTAGTAGACAACTTTAGGAAATGTTTGTGGCCTACACTCTGGGGACCTCTGTATTGTTTGAGTTGTTGTCACTGGTCACACCTGGCCAAACATGGACTGCAACCTGCAGGATGGGACAGGTGGTGGCCATACCTCTCACTTCTACAGACTTCTGCAGAATGCCCTGTTGTTTGCCACATATTTTTGTTCCATTTGTCATAACATTGTGGTTTTCTGGCAAATTAGTGTGAAATCATTAAAGAATGACATTAGACAATAATGACAGATATTTTCCTGTCAGTCTTCATACCCTTCAAAAATGTATGTGAATGCACAACCTGTTTTGCTGTCAGCTTTCTATGTTTGTCATAGCAATATTTAAAGATTGAGCCTAATATTTGGCCTTTGTCCCACTTTTCTGTATGGCTTTATCCAAATGTCTTTCTCTAAGGGGTCAAGAGGTATGGTGCAGCCCTAACACAGTCACACTGCTGGTTCATAGATTTGGTTCATAGATTAGCTGCAAAGGGATATACATACATATGCAGACATGTACCCACTCATGAACTGCCCTTGTTGAGAGTAGAATCCCTACCTGCCTAGTTTTAGATACAATAGCACTATATACATAGCACATGTGCCATGGAGCTTATTTAATTTTGCAGTATCTGCCACTACTATTCAGGTGGATGACTTCTGCAGGTGCTGTATGGATTGCCACTGGGGGGTTATTAGGTCCTTAACATGGTATAACTGTCTCACACACACACTACTGGAGGGAAACATGCATTCCAATACACATGCACAGAGAGTTGCTAGTTTTGATATTAGAACAACTATCTATCTAGTTATGTACACTATAGCCTGTCATACATATTGCATGTGCCACAGTGCTATTGTGTTTGAAAATGTCAAGGTGCTTCTAAGGTGGATGACATCTGCAGGCCCTGAAGAGGTTGGTGTTAACAAGGTGGAACAGGCACACAAAATGATGTAATCATTGCCCTCACACAGGCAAGATAGCCACACTGCTACAATACACAGAGGCATACACAGTTCTAAAACCCCTACTTATATAGCTGTATGTGCTATAGTGTTATGTACTTATCACATGCACCACAGAGATTATATGCCTGGAGAGTGTCCAATGGTGCATCTAAGGTGGATGACATCAATAGGCCCTGTAAAGTAATTCAATGAGGGAGTCAACAGGCCTCAAAATGGTAACACACACATACACACACACACACACACACACACACACACACACACACACACACACACACACACAAACACACACACGGTGACTGATGTGAGATTTTAACCCCTACCTACCTACTATTACACAATGGGGCTCACCATAGTATTTGCAAGTGCCACTGGTTAAAATTGATGTATGTGTGGCTGCGGAAGTACATCACTCTATGTCTTTCAAGGTCTCTCTCTCTCTCTCTCTCTCTCTCTCTCTCTATCTATCTCTGTTTCTTTCTCTCTCCCTCTCTCTCTCTCTCCCTGTCTCTGCCTTTCTATAAATGATATATTTATATATGCCACCTAAATATCTGTATGTATATCACACTCAACAGATTCAGATAAATCTTATATGTACTACATACAGATAGATGGGGGTAAACATGTCTGATGGGGTGGGGATAGACAGTTAAGGTGTACATAGCTGTCTGTATGCACAAGAGATATATGGACATCCCAGTTTTATAGTCAGATGTGGGTTCAGACATGGGTTGAAAGTAGCTAAGTGTGAAGGCATGCCTAGTATGACCATCAATAATGGGTCTATATCAGAACATCGAAGTATTAAAACTTTGAATGTTCTGATATCGAACACTATTCAGCAAACGCTAAGAATAGCGAAGCTGCAGAACGTGAATTCTTTCCTTGGGAAAGAATTTGGTTGGCCGTTTCTGTGGCTTCGCTATTCTTAGTGCTGTGGTGGAAAGTTATGGGTTGGGTTCAGAAAAGTGTGCGATTGTTTGTACGTTAGGGATAGGGGCGGGTTAAGTGAGTTAGGGTTAAGGTGCGGGTTAGGCGTGTGGGCGATAGTGAGAGACTTTAGGGTTAGGGGCGGTTTAAGTGAGTTAGGATTAGGGCGCGGGTTAGGTGAGTGTGCGATAGTGACGGACCTTAAGGTTAGGGTTTGGGTTAAGGTAAGTGGGTAGATAGTAGTGTATGTTTAGTTTAGTATAGCATTAGATGTAGGAATTTAAGTGTATGTGTGTGGTTGCTGTTTGTTTGATGCGCTTGTGTTGTGTGTATGTGTTTCGGAGCAGCAAATGTTTTTCATGAGAAAACATTTGCTGTTCTGAATGTTTGATATTTTCATGTTTAGATGTTTTGGGGCAGATGAAATAGCATTTGCTATTTTCATCTTTTGATAACATGATATAAACGCTCAATAGTAACACTGGGACTCCAGGCCAGACCTACCTGTACTCAGGTCCAGGACTTTGCGTGCTACAGATGAATGGCTGATGAACCTGTGTAAACAATCCAGCACCTCATGGATATACTGACTGAGGGATCTCCTGGCTATGTGCTATCCTTATTAATTGACCCATATTTAGGGTGGGTACAGAGCGTATTGGACTGAGCAGAGTTTTGCATAATATGTGAGGTAAATTTTACACAGCACTGTGATGTCTTGGTATGTCAGTGGCAGATCAGTATAGATTAATGTGAGGAACCAGTGACAGACATTTGCCTACTGACTGCATACACTGCAGGGAACCCATGCTACTGCGTGAAGTGTTGTAGTCTGCACATTCTATGTTTGTATGGCCAGTGGTTCCTCCTTCACCTTATTAGTGGCCCTTTGTTTTGCTCTGTTCCAGTCACAGGCTTTGTCCACAGTTGCTGCTCTTATGTAAGTGTAGTTCTGGTTTGACTGAGGTAGAAGTGATAGCATCACACACAGGGTTATGGACTGCATACCTCTGACTGTACCTGTTTAGCAGGTTGGCCAGCCTTGTGCCCCATACATCTGCTCTGGTCCACAGATGATTTGTGTTGCACTGTTATTATAAGGCTACATGTTGGCCATACCTCTCAAGCTGTTACAGCCAGACATTTGGACAGGGCCATATATAACAGTCAGACACAGGGCCACACACATGGGAACAGGATCTTAATATTGCTCTTCCAAATATAGAGAGTTGGTAGAATGGTTTTGTATTAGCTTGCATTTTCTTATGGGTATGAAGTCTGCAGCTCAACTTTCTGTCATTGATGTTTTCACATCAACCTTTACTTGTTTGGCAATAGTTTGCCAGACAAATGCAATGTTATGACAAACAGAACAGATATATGAAGCATACTTGTGGACATTCTGGGAAACATTGTCATTCATAGGATATGGATGGTGGCCACTGACCTGTTTTCAGTACTGACACAGTTACATGGCAGCCTTTATATCCTGGCACTAGACTAACTTGTCAAAACCTGCTGCTCTGCTAGGCACTATCTAGGTTACTCATAGCTGTGTACTGTCATATATGTGGCTCCCTGTCCTTCCATTGTCCAACTTTCCTGCAGTAACAAGTATTGACTTCTGGACAATCTGTAGAACTCCTACCGTAGGTGTAGCTTTCATCCAAAATAGTAGGCATGGCCAGTCTTGATCCAAGGACCCTGGTTACCCCAGTAATGTACTTAGCCCACTAAGCCACAACAGCCACCAGTTAATGCTTTCTACTTCCTGACACTGTTAACCAAACACATATATATATTACATTGATCCCTGCATATTGTGGAAATGGAACATGTTAGCAAGTTGTTTGGGGCAACCCTGGGAATGTGTGGTCTGCTGCTATTACATTTCAAACATAAGTGTTACTGCAGTTCTATGGGAACACGGGTGTGTCAGGGGTAGGGGACCACACCTCTCAACTCTACAGATTTTTGAAGAATGTCCAGATGTTTGCCTCATATTTTGGGTCCATTTTTCATAACATTGTGGTTGTCTGGAAAATTTCTGACAAATCATTCAAGACTGAAGTTAGAAACTAATGACAGACATTTGGGGTTCAGACTTCTTACCTTTCAGATGATTCATACTACTGCAAAACCTGTTATTCTATCAATTTTCTAATTTTGTAAGAGCAATAAAAAAAATGTCCCTGTTTTTGGACCTTTGCCTACATTTTGTATTGGCTTTGTACAGATTTCTTGCTGTAAGAGGTTTAGAGGTATTTATGAGACTCCAACATTGACATTCATGCATCTGTCCTATGACCCCCTCTTTGTAAATCCTTCACATAGTGCAGTGGGTTTTGCTGGCTTGGGGCCTACTGCATAATCTGGGGCAGCAAGTATTTGGCAGAGAGTTCCTGTTGTCCCACATAGCTGTCAGTTGTCTGCTGCTATCCTGGTAGCCCACTCCATTCCCTTGAATGCATGCAGCAATGCCATACATATGCTATCACAGTCTTCTACCCCATTCATTTGCTGTTAAGAAAAGTGACTTACCTTGTGCCTGCAGCAGTTGAGAGGACAGTGCTTGAGGGCTGACTGTCAGATGCACGCAGTACACAGCCTATTCATGGTAAGATACAGGTAGTGTGATGTGGCTGACATCCTTTTTACTGTGCATGTGAGTCAGAGTAAGGTGTCTGTCCCTGGGTCCCTAGGTTGTCAGTGCATGTGCTATGCGTTGCCTCTTTGCCAAGGCCAGGTCATACTGGGCACACATATATCTGCCTACAGGGACAGGCTCAGGGGGTTCCTCCTCTGAGTCCTTCTGTGCCTGTGGGGACCTTGGCAATTGTGGGAGGGCTGTCTCTCCCTTCCCTTTGATATCCCTGCTGCAGCTGTTTCTGCAGGATCATATTGTGTAGTGTGGCACATACTATGAACATGTGTGCACATGTGGCTGGAGAGTAATGCAGGGCTCCACCAGATATGACAAGGCAGCAGAACCGTGATTTGAGCAGCCCAAACACATGCTCTACGATGTTCAAGTTCAAGTACATATTCAAGTACAACCACTGGAGTGATCCCCAGAGTGAACTTTCTATTACCTATCCACTCATCAAGATTTCTCTTGAAGAGGGTCAGCGAGATGCTCTGCTTGACATATATGGGAAGTCTATTCCAGAGCATGGGCAGTTTCTGGGTGAGGAACCTGTCCCTCCACCATGTTCTGATGATTGTGGTAATGAGGTTGAGGTTGTGGTCTCTGGAGTGTGTTGTGCAGAGGGATTGGGATTTCTTTATATGTAGCATTTCTAACAGAGCTGGGTCAGACATGGCTTTGTAAGTCAAGCAGAGATCACCTAAGAAGGCAATATGAGACAAAGAATAGCTGAAGTCTTTTGAGTCTGTTCATGTAGGACATGTGTTTAATGCCTAGGATCCTCTTTGTGAGGTACTTCTGTGGCATCTCCAGCTGTTGCAGGTGTCTAGTGAGGTACATGCCAAATGGGGCATTATACTCAGTGATTGGTCTAATGAGGGAAGAGTAGAGAGAGATGATGATGACCTCTTTCTTCCTGGATGCAAAACCCTTGGTAATGAGATGTGCCATGTAGAAGGACTTTCTGGCCACAGAGGCAATGTGGTGGTTGAAGGAGAGGTTGTCGTCAACCTGCATCCCCAGATCTCTTATAACACCTTTAGTGTTCAGTGGGCTCCCATCGATTTGGTATTTAGTGGGAACTGGGTTTTTACCAAATGGAATGACAACACATTTTTTGGTGTTAGGCTTAAGGTCATGGTTTTGACACCAGCCATTGGTCTCAGTGAGGTCTTTCTGTAAGATATCTGCATCACTTGGGGAGTTAATAATGGCTCCCAGCTTGCAGTTATCTGTGAACTTGGTCAGCCGGAGTCTGTTTGTGTTGGCCCGGACTTCTGAGAAATAGATGCCGAACAGGAGAGGACACAGGACCAATCACTGTGGGACTCTACCCATGACTGGTCGGCAGTCTGACTTGGAGTCCACTGCTTTCACACTGTGTATTCTATCTGTGAGCCAATTTGCAATCCACCTAGTGAAAATATGAGTTAATGCCTAGTTTGGAGAGTTTATCAATAATTTCCGAGTGAGGAATGTTATCAAAGGCCTTGACCAGATCGAGGTAGGCTGTATGCAGTGCCTTACATTCATCCACAGCCCTGGCGACTGACTCAAAGAAGTCAACCAAGTTGAGCAGGCATGATCTCCCTTTCACAAAGCCAATTTGTGTGGGGTCTAGAGTTTGGAGATTTCCTATATCTTTGTTAATCAGGTCCATGATGATGCACTCCATAGCTTTACATATCAGACTCACCAGACTAATGGGGTGATAATTCCCAGGGTCTGTAATTGCTCCCCCTTTATGGAGAGGGATGACTGTAGCAGTGTGCCATTTGGTAGGGGCAAAGGCTGAAGTGAGGCTGTGACTGAACAGGGCACACAGATATGGTGCCAGTTCACTTTGTAGTTCATGTAGAACACAGACAGGATTATTATCGGGTTCCATGGAAGCTGTATACTTGGCCTTGGACAATGCAGCTTTAACCTGTGTGGCAGTAATGATGGGTGCCTGGCATTCTTCCAGTACTGTGATTGGTCCTTTGGGGGGAGGGAGGGGTAAAGTTGGCACTGAATCTATCGGCCAGTATGTTGGCAATATCTCTTGGCTGAGTATAGGAGGTACCATTGTGCAGTATCTTGATATAGTTATAGAAGGCTTTGTGATTGTTTTTAGTGTCTGCCACAATTCTGCCTTCATAGCTGGCTTTAGAGCATTTGATGAGGGATCTCAGCTTTTTGTTGAGGCTAATAAGGGAGTTTTTTCAGTCTTGGGACTTCACCTTTTTCTGCAACAGTTTTTTCCTTCTTTTGTAGACTTTATTAATGGCAGGGGACCACCAGATTGGCTTGCTTTTTTCGAGGAGAGCATCTTGGTTCTGTTGGGTATGGCTAGTTCCATGCATTTGTGTACATATTCATACAGTATGTTGGTGTATGATTCAGCAGTCATGCAGCTATTTTGCATTGGCATAGGTATCATGAAGTTGGCCACCTCTGTTTTTTAGGAGTCCAAAGTCAGCTTTGGAGAAGTTTTACAAGGTGGTTACCTTTGCAGGCGTGTGGGTGAGATGTGGATTTCCATGGTGATTAGTTTATGGTCAGATCTGACCAGGGAGGGATTGACTATTGGTGCAGAGCAATGGTCATCCATGTTAGTAATAACCAAGTCAAAGCTGTTGCTTCCACTAGTGGGGGTCAGAGTGAGCTGGTCCAGGGTATTGGAAATGATGAATTCCAGGAAGCATTGGGCCAGTGTATTGGTGCTTGAGTAGTTTTCCCAGTTGATGGAGGAGTAGTTGAAGTCTCCTAGTAAGAGAGTGTTGGTTTGGATCTTGATAGATTCCAGGGTGTTTAGGAAGTGGAGTGAGAGTCTAGGGACATGGTTGGGGACCTATAGCAGGCTATGATCTTTATTGCCATCTTAACCAATGTTAGTTGTACCTGAAGTATCTCAGATGCGTTATGCTGGGCTACTAGTCTGGAGGTGTGCATATCCTTTATGAATATGGAGACACCACCAACTTTGGAGCTTCAGTCCATCTTTCAGGGCCAAAAGGTGTGGAATGAGTTTTAGCTTGGTACTGCCACTTTAAACCAGGTCTCCGTTACAGCACAAATGTTGATGTTCTCCATTTTGATGAGTGCTTCGAGCAAGTGCATCTTGAGATTTAGACTTCTAGTGTTTAGCAGCATGACCCTCAGGTTGCATTTATTTATAGCTGTTACAGTGGTAATTTGGTCTTTGGAACATTGCCTAAAAAGGCACTATAGGGGTGGCAAGAGCGTTAGCTAGTACCTGGAAACCTAGGGGTGACATATGCAGGCCATATCTGGCAACGCTTCGAGGTCTATCAATCATGTCATCCCAACCAGACAGATACTGGATCCCTTTACAATGACAACAGAAGCTTAGCCAGTTGTTGAAGTCAATCATTTTTTGTTTGTACTGCGGTATCATTCTGGGTGATGGTGGGATACTGCTCAGGGCTAGTGTCATACCTGCCTGGGCCACATAAACCGAGAGCTCCACCATGTCTCTTTTCATGTAGTCCAGGGAGGTGCACCTCAGGTCATTTACACCCACATGGACAATGACGGAGTCATACTTGTACTTGCTGTGGAGTGACCTGAGTGCATGTGTTATGTGTTGGATTCTGGCACCTGATAGACAACTGTTATCTTCTCCTTATTCAACCTAGTGAGTGGGACATCTGTATGCCTCACTATTAAGTTACCTATGATTAGTGTATTGGGCAAGGTGTTTAGCTTTAGGGGCTTAGGTTGAGGGGCACACTGTGAAGATCAGCTATGTATCCTGCGGTTTGTGCTGTGTTGTGGTGGTCGAGTGCATTTTTGTCTTGGTCTCTGCTGTTTGAGTAAATTTCTACTGAGATCCTCCGCAAAGGTGGGTGTGTGGTTTGTGTTTTTATGTGAGAGCTGTGATAGTGGGTTTTCTGGAGGGCTATGTGTTCCATGTGGTGTGGTGCAGGTGTTGACCTTCTCCTCTTGACCAGCTAGTCCAGTCTTGGCTGGAGAGTGCATAGGTTCCAATTTGGTGATATAATTGCATCTCTCACAAGTCTGAATGTTGGGAGATAAGAGGAGAGGTTTGTCTGTGTACATGAGGCAGTTGCTGCACTGCCTCAGAATGCCCAAGTGCAACAGGTTAATAGGAGAAAGCACAGGAAACTGCCCTTTAATCATGCCAGGAGGGGTTTTCATAACTATTAAGGACTGGAGCTATTTCCTTGAAGAATGACTAGTGTTGATGGCACTTAGGCATGCTACAGTAATTGCTACAAAATCCTGTTGAAGTGCAAAGAGATTAGGCTATTTGAAGTGGAAGAGAGAAGGAACTAGCAAGATCTAAGGGAAAACTGAAGAGCAGACTTTCTGGCACTAGTAATAGTTTGCCTCAGCTCAGCGCCATAGTGCAGAGCTTAAACAAGTGCAAACCCATGCAAACATGGGCTTTTAAACCAGAAAGTTGAAAGGGATGGAAAACTGCCCAAACGGCCAATAAACTACAATTTCTGGGCCAGAAACCACTCCTCTCATGGTAGATAGGCTACCTAGTGCTTATCACTCCCACTGAGAAGCTAGAAAGCTTCCCTCCAACACAGAAATGCTTGGGGGGCTCAGAAGCTTACAAACAGTCCTGGATACAGCAAAGCTAGAGCTGGACTAGATTAGTTACAGGAAAGGTGGGAAACAAGCGCAAATGTGGACTTTTAAAGCAGAAAGATGAAAGGGATGGAAAAACTGCACAAACGGACAACAAACTACAATTTCTGGACCAGAAACCACTCCTCTTGTGGTAGATAGGCTAGCTAGTGCTTACCACTCCCACTGATAAGCTAGAAAGCTTCCTTCAAACACAGAAAGGCTTGGGGGAGCTCAGAAGCTTACAAACAGTCCTGGATACAGCTAATATGTATCTGGACTATACTAGTTACAGGAAAGGCAAGAAACAAGCTTCAAACTTTTTTTTACAGTAAAGAAGCAAAACAGCAGTAAAAACAATTCAAATGCAGTGCAAGCTAGCAAACTTGAGTGCGTAGCAATATTAAAGCAAATACCATTGAAATAAATGAAATTAAGCAAAAAAACAGGGTAATTATTGTTATATATCACAGATCAGAGTTGTGGTCAGTGCCCCTCCTCCACTCAGCTCAGTGTGTATAGCATCATCATCATCACTGACCTCAGCCTGTAGTGCATACAGATGTAGTAGAGCAGCAGTGGCCCCTATCATTTTGTCAGTTAAAATTCCCAAGTGTATACTCCAATGGTACAGATCATGTGGGAAAATCAAATTGAAGGGTGTATGCATACTTTATACTGCTGTGCTGTAGATGCAGCCTGTGTGATTGACTGACTATGTTACATTCCACCTGCCAGGTATATCATTCAGTAGTTTTAATGGGCCAGTGTCAGTGGAACAGGGCTTATCAGTCTTTTATAATTGATTGGCTTTCCCAGGCTATTTCCTTTTATTTTTTTCCAATTTCTTCCACTGCTAAGACCTGCATTCCATAGAAACCTGTGGCGCTAGTATAAACATTGCTCAGCAGTTTGGACCCTCCTCTGTACATGTGCACACTTAGTTTTTTTTTAACCAGCTAAAACATGAGCCATAGGGCTAAGTATAGCTTAGCAGCCTCAGACACAACCCCTGCTTAGCTGTGGTTAGCTGAGTGCAAACAGGCACGGCTAAGCTCCAATCCACTAACACATGCTGTGACACACCCCTTTTTGATGTTAGCTATCTCTTCTGCCTACACCAACACAGTCCTAGCCCTACCATGGTTACTGTGCACTACACCAGAGCCTATCTCCTTAGCTATCACTATAACCTGCCATTGTATGACTCTGCATGCCGGGCACTATAATGCAATAATTTTTCATAGCTTTTTATTTCATATTTTACACTTTTTATTTTTTTTCCAAAATAGCATGTTTGCGCGTCACTGCATGCCGCTTAAAATTGGCATATGTATTAAAGAAAAGTAAAATTTTTTATATATTGCATTACTTCTTCAACTCAATGGCCATCGTTTTGGCCATTTGCATGGCTACTGTGCAATATACAACCTTTTATTTGTGCTGTTTCAGCCCCTGTTTAAATTTTGTACTCCTGTACACAGTTTGTAACCGTGTAAATTTTTCCTTCTGACACGGCACCTACATGGCTGCCTTTCTACTTGCTGAATTGCTAAATCACCTCATTTGCATGTTTTTTACCAGCAAATGAGGTGATTTTCATTCTGCAGACACCTCCATGTCTGCACGGTGTCTGCATGCTCTTACAAGACCCCAGCCCTGTTTTCTGTATCGCTTGGCAGCCATATTCTATGTTCGGGGCATTACACTATTCCTACCTGGAGAATAGCTCCGTGTAGGGTTTATTGAATTACCCCCATGTCTTTAAATAGTAGGCCTATGACTATCTTAATTGTGTGATTTTCTGACTCTTCATTATTTCTTATACACTTTTTTATACGTGGATGTGTTCTGTAATGTGTTGTTAATCTGCATATGCCTTTTGGTGAGAGCTGTTAGCTAAGAGTGTTGTTATTGTTTGTACAGATTGCCTGTATTGTTTGTTTCTTATATCTATTATCTGACACCTGATTTATGTTTTTAGCTACTTTAATTTAGATTTGATCCTCTTGTACATTGTCAAAGCCAGATTTAGAAACATTTAGCAATATGTGGAATCATGTTTTTTTTCCTAATATAACTGTAAGTGACTGCTGATGATATGTATGATAAATTACATTTCAGACTGGAATAAACAGACCTGATGTGTATTAAACAGGTAACTGACAATAGCTGTTTGTATCATTTTCATAGCTTACATGCTGGTGCGATCCCTGATTGCTTTTATGACATTACTGATTCTCTATCAGGGCTGACTGCTAGCTAGAATAAGGAAAGCTGTTCACCTGCTAAGGATAAGTCAGACTATGTCACACTAGTAGTAGGGAATATATAAGAGCAAAAACAAATTTCTTTATGTGGTTAAGTGCTGATTTGTTTGCAAACTTACCTGTCTACACCCCTATTTCTCACTGTGCTGTGTTACAGCTTGTTTATTCAAAACCTATATTATCAAATAGGTGAGCTAGGTGTGAAGTAAACACTGAGCCTTTTTCATGGATTTTTATACTTCCTTGTGTGGCAACATATCCTGGGATGCCTTCAGCTTTAACATTTTGACTACTAGAATTGTATTGCTTACATGTTTATTATCTTGTATCTGCAATTTTACTACAAAATGTGTAAAAGGATGCCATATGTTGAAAGTGCATGTGTTGTTTGCCGTAGCCATTGTGTAAGCTTGTCTTGTGTTATACTGCATCTCTGGTATTGTTTTCTGTTAAATGAATGTTTAGGCTGTTTACCCTGGGTCACTCTTTAGAAACATCTGGGGTTGCATATATATTTTCAACAGGTTCATGGTTATGTTTTTTGCAATCATTTTTAAAGAATTGCCTTTGTAACAAGTGCTCAGAAGGTTCAGAGAGCTGTCTGAAGAAGTAGTTATTCTGATATTACAAAGATTTTGTGTATGGCAAGCTTTGTAACAGTAGCTTAAGCAATATGGAGCACTATTCAAAGATTTGGATTTATTGAAGAATTTCCAGTTTTACCACAGCTGAGTTGTCTTTCTATACAGTTTGCAATTTTGGTGGTGAAAGTATGAGTAATTATTTAGGCTAGTGAACTGATTTCATTGGACCTATTTTAACAAATCCATGAAGCTTTCTTCCTCAGACTCAGAAGCATTGTTTCAAAGAGAAACACTTTGTTAATTTACTTCATTTCTCAAGTCAATTTCTACACATCTTGAATTTAACTGCTTTTATGTTGCTTTGAGTGTCTTAATCCCAGCATGGCTAGAAAGTATTAGTAAAAGTGGGTTGTGCAGAGTTCTCTGCCCAGGCAATATATTTTCAAATTCTAAAGTAACACCTCAGGCAAATGCTGTGTCTGGAAAAAGCATTAGATATTTTCTTTGTGTTTGTTTTAAGGTTATCTAATAGCTAATTGTTGGATGTGCTGAATGATATTTGTTATTGTCTGTGTGTTACAGGAAACACATATTTAAAGGTTAAATAGAGCGCACAGTTCCCAGTATAGCAGACAACCGGAAAATGTGCACAATATTGACATAGGGCGAGGTCTGGTATTCACTCCTGCAAATGTACTGTTCTTTAGGAGGTCTTGGCAGACTTAGTGTTTGTTACTTCACACATGGGCTTAAAGGTAGGTATATCTCAAAAAATGAGCAGAATGTAGGGGATTACTTGTCAATTTAATTACATTACCACAGGATATCAGCAGAAAAATGTGGAAACTATCTTTAAAGGGTATCCCCAGGATTCACTAACCTTTCGTGTAAGACTAAGTTAGTCTTACATGGAAACTACAGTCTAAGTGTAAGACAGCAGCGCACCATGCATATTCATGAGGGTGCTTTGCCTCAACTCTAAGGCTAACACGGAGCATGCATGAGTGCAGGGGGCATGTCGGACTGCCGAGCAGTCCAAAAATCCATGCCCCTGCAAGTCTCTCAATCGAGAAATGTCAACTTACATGAGTGAGTCCACTCAAATGTGTACATACCCAACACTACGCTCCCCACATTCTAAACCCCTGTACAATTATAAAATGTAAAACTTTTATTTATTTTTTAATATTCCCGATATAGCTGCCCATATTTGCACGTGTTTGCCCATTGCTTAGCTACAGTTAGCAGCATAGACACCGAAGAGGATAACAAGAAAAAAATATGCAAATTAAGAAAAATAGTGATAGCGCAGTGGTAAAGCCTTCGGACAAAGAGGAGGCATTCCATGTTCGAGTCCCACCACTCCCCCTTCTATTTTCAGTATGAAATCTGTATATAAAAATAATTCCTGACATTTATCATTGAAATTTTTGTAAAAATCATTGAAATGGCTTATGCAGTGGTGAATGAATTTTATATATCTATATATATATATATATATATATATATATATATATATATATATATATATATATATATATATATATATATATATAGTATATATATATATATATATATATCTAAGAATGTGAAATGTTTATGCATACTGATGGATGCATAAGTAACATATCTTAAGCAATGTGAAACACTGCTAAGCAAAGTTAACCAGTATTAAGCATATTTAAATGTAATTGTTCGTAGCTGAGCACTGCGTTAACTAGCGCAAACATTTTGCGTGTAGGTGTGCATCGCGACAACATGCGCAAACAGAGCATGGTTTGCGCAATGTTGCACATCGCGCCAACTTGTGAAATGAGATTGTGCACAGCTGCACACTGCGCAAACCAGCGCAACATTGAGCAACGTCGAGCAATGTCGGGCAAAGCTGAGCAAAGTCGGCTAAACACAGCCACACCTCCTAGCTGGTCTGGCCAGTAGTAAAATAAAAAGCAATGACAGGGCTCGAACCCAGGATACTGTGCACCATAATCACAGTACTGAACCACTAAGCCATGACAGCATTTCATGACCATGCACTTTCTACACACACATACATATCACTGGAAGTTTACCCATTGCTAAGCAGGTGTGCTTTTAGCTGAGATTTTCAAAACCGGCCAATCACAGATAAGTGTGGGAAATGAGGCATATTTAAGCTCCATAGGTGGGAATACTTGCCGTAACTGGTTGTAGCTCCCATCTGCAGTCAGCATGGCCGGTGTTAGAGAGGGCTCTTGATTTTGAGTGCAACGTTGGGGCATTGAGGAGTCAAAAGTAATGGTTTGGCTCCTCGTCCATAATCATGAGGAGAGACTCCTGCAGGGCCAGTTTCAGGGCACCCAATACAAAGCAGAAGCCTGGAACCGTCTAGCTCATGATCTCACCAGTGCCACAGGCATCCCTCGGACTGGTGAGCAGGTCAGACACCACTACTCAGACCTGAAAAGATGCAAGGAGGAACAACTGAACCAGTGGATACAGGAGGCCCGTGGGATGGAAAATGTCCTACTACTGAGTAGATAGCCATGGAATGAAGTATGTAAGAATTGCTATTGTAGTCTATATTATGGATAGGTATGTCTCAATATCACTTCATTTACTTCACAGCTGCAGGTGTCCTTGCTGTGAATCAGCAAGCCTATGCAGATAGGCTGCTAAGGCTGCACCACCAGGCAGGTTAGTAATTATTCTGCATGTATTGTTATATAAAATAAGTTATAGAGCCTGAAAAAGAGTGTTGTAGCCCAATAATAAAGGTATAATAAGTCTTGAATAACTTCTCTGCATGTACTGTTATATAAAATAAGTGAGACAGCCTGAAAAAGAGTGTTGTAACCCATTAATAAAGGTATAATAAGTCTTGAATATTTTTTCTGTATGTACTAATATATAAAATAAGTGAGGAAGCCTGAAAAGGAGTGTTGTAACCCATTAATAAAGGTATAATACGTCTTGAATAAGTCTTCTGCATGCACTGTTATATCAAATAAATGAGAGAGCCTCTAGAAAATTCTGTTATGTAATTAATAAAGGTATAATTCCTGGACTGTGTCCGTGTCACTTTCTTTGATATGTTGTTGTACTCTTGCATTATACAAATAGTACTGTTGTATTAAGCTCTGTCGACCCACACTTTGGTAGGCCCATATAAAGTGGATGAAGGGAGTGCCAGTAGCTGTTAAGCATATATACAGTCCTCAACTGTTGGTTCATGGCCGGCATGCACAGGTTAATCTGGCACATGAGTAGCTTGTTACTGTGTTCCCAGAAATGTCAGTGTGCTGCTAGAAATGTAGGGGGCTGTTAAAATATAACTGATAACGTCATCCTACAACGTGAAGTCACAAACTATTCAATAAGTGCCACGGCTCTTTTATAACCTTGCGCTGTCGAAATAACACAAAAACCGCAAGGTAAATCCAAATAGAATTCAGCAACAAGTACCAAAAATAAGGAATCCTGGTGGAATAGCACACTGAATAATAAGCTCCAAACTGATGTGAACTGAACAAGTAAATCAATGTCCTTTATTCCAAGAAAGAACAACGATACAAAACGGTAAATGCACTTGAATAAAATAACAAAAATCAATCCAATAAGGTTAAGGTTAAGCGCTTTCACCCACTGCAACTCGTGGGTTTCATCAGAATGTTTTGAATAAAATAACAGAATCCTTTTAAGAGAAAAAAGGCACCAAAAGGAAGCGGAAACTGATGTAATATCCTGTATAGCAAATACCGCCCCCTGCACTTATACACCAACCATTAGATTTGAAATTGGTGCCAACAGGAAGCTGAAAAATACGTCATTTCCTGTGTTCTATCCTATGCTATGCTCCACCCCTTAAAGGCCTCGCTACACTTACTAATACTTCAATTTATACAAAGTCTGTCAGTGTAGTTCATGCAAAATATTCAACAATAAAATTCATCACTCATAACCATACTCAAGCATCCATATCAAGTTGATTTAAAATATTTAAAATAAGCACACTAATATTAATAAGTCTATAATATAATATTTACAAAAATCCTATAATAAAACAATATCTCAAAAAATGCCTAACAATCTCATCACCTATACTACCTAATGAATATATAAGTGTTGTGTTACCAATATTTACCTGTACATAATATAATAATGTGTAATAAATATATATATAAAAAATCCACAATAAATATACATATAAAATAAAATATTAATGAATAATAAACAATCATATACAATATTCTAAAATTGGTTTGCAAGAAATAAAATTGTTGAGGTCAGGGTATGTGGTGGCATCTAATAAAAGTTGCCACTAAGCCTCTTTACAACTCAACACTGTTTTGTAATCACCACCTATAGAATCTACTGTAATGGTTTCAAGAATAGCAAACTTAAAATTATGTTTTTCATCAGTAGAATTATATGTCGATATAGGGCATTTGCTACATCTTTTTTGTGAATACTATAAATATGGGCATAAATGCATTGTCGAAAACAACGCTCAGTTTTACCTACATAAAAACATATGCACTCACTACATTTAGCAATATAAATTATCATCTTAGTCCTACAATTACCATATTTGGGTTTAATGATTGAGTCTCATTTTGGATTATCAATTTTTTTGTCTTCTAGAATATACTTACACTGGTTACAAGAACCACATTTGTAGGTATGGATTAGTTAATTGGACCTCCTATCCCTTTGCTTTTTCCTGGGAATCAATACATTTTTAATATTTTACCCATTTTGTATGTAATTCTTGTTTTTTTCCCCATTATTTGTATCAATTTAGGATCCTGAGAAATCAGGTACCAAAATTTATTACAATGTAAATAACTTTGTCAACTACTGGGCTATATAATAATATTAAAGATCTGTGATGACCGTTAGACTGACTTCCATCTCCTTTACCATCTTTAATCATATGTCCGGATTCAAATCCCTTTCCAAATAAAGGACAGTATTTCCTGTCCCTTTCTTGAATGACATAATTACCTATAGTAGATAACATTTTTTCAGGATAACCTCTCTCAACAAACAATTGCGTAATAAACTCAACTTCACCTGTCAATACCTTAACGTCAGACGTCATACGCGCGGCTCTGATAACTTGTCCTTTGTAAATGTTATGTTTCTATTTAAAGGATGAGAGCTGCTATATTCCAAGTAATCATTGTGTTTTTCCTATATATTTTTGATTGGAATGTTGAATCATGCTTATAAATATATGTATCCAAATATGCAACCCCCTCAGTATTATATGTATACATGAATTTCATATATTCACTGGTGGTATTTAGACCCGCGGTGGTGGTGCTGCAGTAGCGTTGTCAACTCACAGTAAGACACTGTCCAGTTTGATTCTCAGCTAGAGCATCTTTCTGCATGGAGACATGCGTGAATGGGGGTACCTTCGTTGAAGGTTGTGCGTCAGGCCTGGCAAGCCAGTACGTAAAAATCAACTGCCAATCATTAGTGGACCGGAGTTCTGCTGTGGCGACCCCTAACCAGGAAAAGCCAAAAGACACAAACAAACAAACAAACTGGTGGTATTTAGATACTTTAAAAATGTATCTAATTTTTCCACACTGTCGTCCCATAAAATGTACATATCATCCAGAAACCTTAAATAATGTCTGACATTTTTGAAATATTGATAAGTCCAACATCCTCCTGCACGAACGGCTGGTGCATGGCTGAAAATACCAATCCAAAATGAAAAAAATAGCCAGCATTCCACTCCATGACACAAGCGATGATAGTTTTATTCCAAATACAAAGACAGCAAAAAAACTAAACTGTACACCAACATGGTTGTACCGATTTCGGCACAGCCATCCGCAGCAACCAAACTTGATGTAAAAAGTAAAGACAAAACCACACATGCTGTCTAACAACTTAAAGAAAATCATTTGGAATGCATGGAGCGCCCTCTAGTGCATCAAATAATAATGCACTGATTCATTAATACATAAATATATAAAAATAAATACAAATATTCCAAATATTATAAATAATATGTTGATGTGTGAGAAAAATATAAAAAACAAACATGTATAGTAATAACTTCAAAAATGGTCATTCAAACCAGGGGGAAAACAGCCCCTAGTTTGATGATCCACATTTTCTCTTTATAGGTGAGCCTATCATGTAGAATGTGAAGTTGTACATGTCTATCCTTAATGTGGTCAATGACCATAAAGCAAGAATTACCCATAGGGTGTTTAGAAATATATTTGTATAAAGAGCTAGACCCCTTTTTGTTTCTAATGTCACTAAGATGCTCCCCCATCCTAACTTTAAAAGAACAGGAAGTTTGTCCAACATAAAAAGCTCGACAATTGCACTGGGCCAAATAAATCACCCAGGAAGTACTGCAATTGGCAAAGCATGATACATCATAAACTTGTGGACAGTTATGTTAAGAAAAGGTCTGGCATTTTAACACCCTGGGGCAATAGGTACAATGACCACATGGATAGCATCCAAATATAGAGCCTCCAAATACATTTACTTGGGTAGTTGAACCTGTATCCTTATGATAAACTCTCTTGTAGTGACTAAAAAGAAAGCCCAAAGACTGCCCTTTGCGAAATGACTAATAACACTGGTCCCCTATATATTTCTCTAAGACTTCATCCGATTTTAACAAGTGCCAATGTTTACGTATGATATTCATAAATCCTACCGTATTTCTCCCATAGGTTGTTACCAATCTAAGCAAATCAGACTTAACATGATCTCAATTTTGATAAACTAACAAATCAATTCCGTCTTGTTGATTTGCAAAGCGATTGGCCCTCGTGATGTCACCCCCTGAGTAACCCCTACTTCTAAACCTCTAAATTAAATCCCTCTTGTGATGGTCGTATGTGGAAGAGCTGGAACAAATCCTTTTAACCCAGAGAAATTGAGAATTGGGGATATTCTTGATGACATGCTGGGAGTGAAAACTAGTGGCATGTAATAAGGTATTGAATTGAGGAAATTTTCTGAATATCTCACTCTCAAGAGTGCTGGTATCAGTTCTTTTTACCAAAACATCCAAAAATGTAATTTCAGATCTAGAAAAAGTCAGCTTAAACTCAATACCCCATACATTGCCATTAAGATATTCTAGGAATTCCAAAAGGAATTCCTCATTAGCTCTCCACACATTCCAGCAGTCATCAAGATATCTCCTCCAAATATCCATCTCATTGATGTAAATATTATGGCCGATGTCATAAATCACCTGATCTTCCACATACACCATGAACAAATCAGCATAAATGGGGGCAAAAGAAGCCCCCATGGTGGTGCCCTGGATTTGCCAAAAGCACCTGTCCTTAAAAAAGAAAACATTATGAGTCGGGGCCTGTTCAGTCATACATACCAAGAGGGTATTAAAACCAGGTTTATAAATGTTAGCCTTATCCAACCAATATTGCAGGGCCAAAAGTCCTGCCCAATGGGGAATACTAGTGTATAAGGAGGTGACATCCAAGGTGCACAACAACCAATGGGATTCTAATTCAGTCTCAGAGATAATAGAAAGGAACTGTGTGGTATCCTGAATTCTTGAACGTATATATGCCAATAGCGGTTTCAGATATAATGTAAGAAATTTAGAAAGAGGTTCCGTAAGGGAACCCCTGCCTGATACAATAGGTCTCCCGGGTGGGCTTGTAGGGTCTTTGTGGATCTTCGGAAGAAAATAAATATATTGTCTACCAGGAAAATCAACCTTAAGTTGATGACAGACTTCCTTATTAATGATGCCGTCCTCTCTAGCCAAATCCAAAAAATTATCAACATCCTTTTTAAATTGCCAAGTAGGATCCACTTGCATTTCTTGATAATGATTATGATTAGTTAACTGGCGATTAGCTGCAGCTTCATAATCCCCCAGATCCTGGACCACCACTGCTCCCTCTTTATCCGCTGAAAGGACAACAATATCCTTGTTGTTAATCAGTTTCTCCAGACATATTCTCTGATTTTTATCCAAATTGGCAATGTATGGGGTATTGAGTTTAAGCTGACTTTTTCTAGATCTGAAATTATATTTTTGGATGTTTTGGTAAAAAGAACTGATACCAACACTCTTGAGAGTGAGATATTCAGAATATTTCCTCAATTCAATACCTTATCACATGCCACTAGTTTTCACTTCCAGCATGTCATCAATAATATCCCCAAGTCTCAATTTCTCCAGGTTAAAAGGATTTGTTCCAGCCCTTCCACATACGACCATCACAAGAGGGATTTAATTTTGAGGTTTAGAAGTAGGGGTTACTCAGGGGGTGACATCACGAGGGCCAATCGCTTTGCAAATCAACAAGACAGAATTGATTTGTTAGTTTATCACAATCGAGATCATGTTAAGTCTGATTTGCTTAAATTGGTAACAACCTATGGGAGAAATACAGTAGGATTTATGAATATCATACGTAAACATTGGCACTTGTTAAAATCAGATGAAGTCTTAGAGAAATATATAGGGGACCGGTGTTATTACTCATTTCACAAAGGGCGGTCTTTGGGCTCTCTTTTTAGTCACTACAAGAGAGTTTATCATAAGGATACAGGTTCAACTACCCAAGTAAATTTATTTGGAGGCTCTATATTTGGATGCTATCCATGTGGTCATTGTACCTATTGCCCCAGGGTGTTAAAATGCCAGACCTTTTCTTCACATAACTGTCCACAAGTTTATGATGTATTATGCTTTGCCAATTGCAGTACTTCCTGGGTGATTTATTTGGCCCAGTGCATTTGTCAAGCTTTTTATGTTGGACAAACTTCTCGTCCTTTTAAAGTTAGGATAGGGGAGCATCTTAGCGACATTAGAAACAAAAAGGGGTCTAGCTCTTTATACAAACATATTTCTAAACACCCTATAGGTAATTTTCGTTTTATGGTCATTGACCACATTAAGGATAGTCATGTACAACTTCACATTCTACATGATAGGCTCACCTATAAAGAGAAAATGTGGATCCTCAAACTAGGGGCTCTTTTTCCCCCTGGTTTGAATGACCATTTTTGAAGTTATTACTATACATGTTTGTTTTTTATATTTTTCTCATATATCAACATATTATTTATAATATTTGGAATATTTGTATTTATTTTTATATATTTATGTATTAATGAATTGGTGCATTATTATTTGATGCACTAGAGGGCGCTCCATGCATTCCAAATGATTTTCTATATGTTGTTAGACAGCATGTGTGGTTTTGTCTTTACTTTTTACATCAAGTTTGGTTGCTGAGGAAGGGTCTGCTGAAACCAGTACAACCATGTTGGTGTACGGTTTCGTTTTTTTGCTTTTTGTATTTGGAATAAAATTATCATTGCTTGTGTCATGGAGTGGAGTGCTGGCTCTTTTTTTTCATTTTTGAAATATTCACAAGGGAAAAGGGAGGTGAGTTCCCAATCAAGCATAACCAGGTTGGCAAAGATGGGTGCACAAGCAGCACCCATAGCTACCCCCCTGGTTTGCTTGAAGTATTCCCCTTCAAAATATATAAAATTGTGTTCTAACACTAAGGTCATCAACTCCATAATAAGACTTATCTGTTCCCAAGTAAGATTAGCAAAGGATGTAATACTATTACAAAAAAGCATCCAAACCAGCTTGTTTTGGTATGATTGAAAAAAGATCAACAACGTCTACAGTAACAAAAAACAAATTATCCATGTTAGTATTTGTAGGAAACATTCCCCAAAATTCCCAAGAATCTTTTACCATGTGGGGAATTTTACTATATATATGTTTTAATGAACAATCTATATATTTTCCCATAGGGAATGTTTTAGATTTGCTACCAGATATAATTGGCCAGAAAAGGGGGTCCAATGTATTCTTATGTATTTTGGGAATACCGATGATGGTTGCTAGTCTAGGATACTTCACTTGTAAAAAATTATAAGTCTCCTTATTAATTCTACCGTCTATATAAAATTCCTCTAAATAGGAATCAATATGTTGGTAAACTATGTTTATCTCATTAATAGAAATATTTTGGTAATTCCCTGCGTGATATAAAATATCATATATATTTTTAAAATATTTTAAGTTGTCATATATCACTATACCACCCCCTTTGTCCGGCTTCATCACTCTAATATTGGAATTATCCTGTAGAGACTTAAGTGTCTCTCTTTCTTCATTAGATAAATTATTGGTAACATTGTCATTTATATTTCTAGATACTCGATAAATTTCTCTAGTTACTACTTTCTCATATAAGTCAACCTTAGGATGACTGGGGGGTATAAACGTACTTTTGACTTTCAAAGATTTGTCATAATTTTTTAATATAGTTTTTTCAATATTATTTTTATCATTAAAGAATATTCCTAAATTCATCTTTCTAATGATTTTTTTTTAATTCACATAAAACATCAACCACACAAAAATGGGTATTAGGAATAAATTTCATACCTTTGCATAACAGCTCAAAATGAGTCTTATGTATATCCAAACTAGAAAAATTGTAAATATTGAAATTTTTGTATTTATATCTATTGTCCACACTGATGATATCTGAGCACACTGGATCAGTTCATTTCTATCCCTCCACGGTGTTTTGCCCCCCCTACTGTCTCTGCCTGGGTTTCCAAGTTGACCAATGATCTTGTTGGTAAATATTCCGAAACGACTGCCCTTTTTTGGAATCCAACCTCTGAAAATGGGAATTGTATTTTTTATAATCCTCTTGATCTATCTCTTGTGGATAATCAAATTTATTATGTTGTAAACTACTGTTTGTATCCTTATAAATATACTAATCATACGTCTTACCATTTTTGTACTGTTCGCTATCCCTTATTAATTTCTTTTGTTTCCTAATGCATATATTTTCCTCCCAGTTATCTGCCAAATTATATTGTTGCTTATACAACCTTTCCCAGTCCAAAAATAACAAATCACCAGTAATCTTCATATTTAACTCCCCAGTCTCATGTATCAACTGACTCAACCTTTCGTCATTGTATTTAATAAGAATTTTCATAAAGTTAAACCCACATTGGTCAAAAAAGGTGTTAAATTCAGTTACACTTTTGTCAGAAAAGACTATACCACTGGGTGTCTTGTAAAATCTGAGACCCGTGGTCACAATTTTCATTTCCAAACACTTATGTAAATAAGCATTATCAACCTTAATTCCATTAACGGTTTTAAGTTGTTTACTAAGTAAAAAAATCATCCCCCGGATTCACGAATCCTCTGTGTAAGACTAAATAAGTCTTACTCGGAGGCTGCAGTTGAATGGTATGATGTCAGCATGCCCTGAATATTCATGAGGGCACTCTGACTCCACTCCAAGTCTAACACGGACCGTGCAGGAAAGCAGGGGGCATGTCCGACTGCCAAGCAGTCTAAAGGTCCACGCCCCTGCAAGTGTCTGAAATGCAAAATGTCAACACACAAGAGCGAGTCTGCTCAAATGTCCTTGTACCCAACACCACACTCCCTGACATTGTAAACCCCCTGCACAGTTATAAAAAGTAAAACATTAATTTTTTTCCTAATTCCCGATATAGCTGCCTGTATTTGCGAGTGTGTGTGCGGGTGTGCCCATTGCTTAGCTGCAGTTAGCAATCTCGACATGGAAGAGCATAATAAGGAATGTTTATGCAAATTACACCAAACAGCAATAGCGTAGTGGTAGAGCGTTCGTACAAAGAGGAGGCATTCACGGTTCGAGTCCCACCACTCCCCTTCCTATTTTATGTTCAAAATTAGTATATGACATATATGATTAAACTTTTACTAAAAAGCATTTAAATGGCCCATGTATCAGTGAACAAAATGTATATTTATAAAGGAACCTGACATATAATTGCTGGCAGTTAAGCAACGCTTTAACCCAATGCAATATAGTTGCCCGTAGTTAAGCAGCACTTTACCCAGCGCAATATAGTTGCCCGTAGTTAAGCAGCACTTTACCCAGCGCAATATAGTTGCCCATAGTTAAATAGTTCTTTACCCAGCACAATCGGTTTGCGTGGAGGTGCACGCCATGCCAACCAGCGCACCGTCGGGCAACATGAAGCAACGTAGAGCAAAGATGCTTAAACACAGCTGCACCACCTAACCTGTCTGGACAGTAGTAAAATAAAAAGCAATAACAAGGTTGGAACCCAGGAAACTGTGCACCATAATCAAAGTACTGAACCACTAAGCCACGACAGCTTAGGATGAACAGCCACTGTTAACATATATATACTTATAAATGGTCGATTAACCATTGCTAAGGAGGTCTGCAGTCAGCCGAGAATTTTCAAAAATGGCCGATCACAAAAAAGTGCGGGAAATGCGGCATATTTAAGCCCCATAGGTGGGAATACTCGCCATAACTGATTGTAGCTCCCAACTGCAGTTAGAATGGCTGGTGCTGGAGAGGGTACATGCTTTAGAGCGCAAAGCTGGGGCATCAAGGAGTCGAAATACATGGTTTGGCTCCTTGTCCACCGTCATGAGTCAAGACTCCTGCAGGGCCAGTTCCAAGGGATGGAGTACAAAGCAGAGGCTTGGAACCGATTAGCTCATGACCTCACCAGTGTCACAGGTATTCATTGGACTGGTGAGCAGGATCGTCACCACCATGCAGACCTGAAGAGACGGAAGCAAGACCTACTGAACCAATGGATACAGGAGGCCTGTGGGATATAAGATGCCCCACAACTGAGTAGGTAGCCATGGAGTGCAGTATGTACAACATGCTAATATATTCTATATAATGGATAGGTATGTCTCAATATCCCTTTATTTACTTCACAGCTGCAGGTGTCCGTGCTGCGAATCAGCAAGCCTATGCAGATAGGCTGCTAAGACTGCACCACCAGGCAGGTTAGTAATTATTCTTCATGTATTGTTATATAAAATAGGTGAGAGAGCCTGAAAGAAAGTGTTGTAGCCCAATAATACAGCCATAAAATGCCCTGAATAATTCCTCTGCATGTACTGTTATATAAAAAAAGTCAGAGATTCAGAAAAAGAGTGTAGTAACCCATTAAGAAAGGTAAAATATGTCCAGAGATAATATCTCTACATGTACTGTCATATAAAATAAGTGAGCGAGCCTGAAAAAAAGTGTTCCAACTTGTTAATAAATGTATAATATGTCCTGAATATGTCTGCCATATGCACTGTAATATCAAATAAAGGAGAGAGCCTGTGGAAAAGTATGTAATGTAATTAATGAAGGAATAAAACTTGGAGTGTGTCTGTGTCACTTACTTTGAAATGTTGTTGTACCCTTGCATTATACAAATAGTACCCTTTTAATAAGTGCTGGCAACCCACAGTTGGGCAGTCCCATCTAAAGTGGTTGATGGAAGTGCCAGTAGCTGTAAAGCATATATACAGTCCTCAACAGTCAGTTACTGGCTGGCATGCATAAGTAAATCTGGCACACGAGTAGCTCGTTAATTTGTTTCCCAGAAATGTGAGTGTGCTACACGAAATACAGGGTTCTGTACAAATTGAACTGAAAATGTCATGTGAACACATCCAGATATGTAGATAAAAAAATATAAATAAAATCAATAAATATGTAGCAGTAACATCTGCATCTTGGACAGTTAGTATGTCAGATATATGTCAAGTATATAATGAACTAGCCAAACCCATTACACAACCTAATGCATGTTGGCAAGTATAATAATACATGTAGGGGATATACACCTGGAGTCAATAGGAATGTAGTGTAGACTAAAAGTACTTATAAGATGTTACTTGAGGTTTCTTTCTACACCCTACTGTATGTGCATAAACCATGCAATTCCACACCTCAATGGGTATGTGTAATCTCAAAACATTTGTTGGGACAGATGTCCTATTTTTCTATAAATATCTGCATTCACTTTGATGCATGTGCCATGTTCAAACACCACAATCATGGTGGCCTGTTACTACAAATCATCCCTGCATGCTGTTGGAATGTCCACTTTCATTCAGTATATGCATGTGCTATGCTTGCTGTTCAACTGTTGGAACCTTGGTGTGTTGGGTTAATGGGAATATTACTGCATGCTGTTACAACTAATTTGGAATGCTGTTGTTTATGTTGTAATTAAACACACCTAATCACAGAACATATGGGAAGGCCGGTCCCAGCGGACCCACCTGTCCCTCCTCAGCTGGCGAGTGCACCTGGCACCAGCAGGTTCGGTGCCCAGCCCGGGCTCCCCTCCTCCATTGGTCCTGTGCCACCTTCGGGTGGAAGCACTGCAGGGGATGGGGCTCATCCCCCGTGCAAGTGTGGGCAGAGAAGGGCCACCTGTCACCCTTCGAAAGGTCCAGGTTGTGGTGCGTATGGAGATCCAGCATTCAGTTGTTGATCCCCTATGCCAGCTCGAGGCGAAATTGGCGCATCTCACAGGTGAGCCTGCCCGTCCTATGCAGCCCCCAGCACTGCCACCCTTGGGGCTGTGAAGGTGCAGTGGTGACTGCCCATGGGTGGGGATCTCAGTTCCACTGTTACCATCTGTGGGCTCATGGGCTTGCGATCTCCAAACATCCGTCCCCATCAATTGTGTTCACCCACCCCATGTGTCATACACCACCCCTGTATGCGTCTTGCTTGTCTTGTCAGTTTACCTCCCCAACCTACCTCCCCAAATATACCTACTTCCTCTACCTCACTTTCCACTCTCACCTGAAAAAAAAAAAGCAATCTGTACCCACAAAAAAATTACGCCCCATACATAGCTGCCCATTTCGCACACATGTCCACTGGACATGTAAACTGATAATTATAATTGGCAGCACAACATACTTTGTTGTCCTCACCCATCTCCCAGGGGTGGAAGGTTTCAAATTTCACTCCAAATTTATTGCATATGCACAGCTGTTGCTGGTAAAGAAATGGGCAGCTATGGACCTTCCCTACACCTGTCCTGCACATCCCAAGCTTGTTTTCCTACTATCTTTCCCTCTTTGTGCCCCCTTTTTCACCAATTTCCTATCTTCCCATTTTCTTTTCTTTCAAAGAAATTAGCGCGGGGGTTAGCGGGAGTAAGCACTTTTAAGCAGTAGTAAGCGGGTTTAAGCGAGTGTGTGCATGTGTGCTCTTAGCTAAGCATCGCTAAGCATCATGCAAACCCACGCAAACCTGCTTACAACTGCTTAAAAGTGCCTTAGTCACTCTGTATGTCAGGGCCTTTGTTCTGCTCAGCAGCAAAATAAAACACCTCGGTCAGTCTTGAACCTCAGACCTTGAACACACTAGACTGCATGAAGTACCACTGAGCCGCAGCATATGTACAATAACTTGGTGCTGAAATAAATATATCATGCATTACAATGAGGGAATGTAAAGGGAAAATAAGAATGCCATAACAGAAATCTTGTTTTGTGGGTCTTTACCAGCAGTTGTTGTGGAATTGCATGACATGACTGTGAAAAGAGAACCAGCCATTCTAGCAGGGAATAATGTTACAGTAGCACCTTACAAACCCCACACAGTATCAGACCAGGATAAACACTGGCATATTTGAATAGGGCAGAGGCCAAACTTCCCAACTGTGACTGCCTTATAGGGATGTCCCTGATTCATAAACAAATGTTAACTGTGCCCCACTGAATCACTCTGAAAAGTACTAACGTTAGGCAGAAAAGTGGGAAATCACACTTAATGAATAATGTCAATAACTGAGAGTAGACACTGCTTGCACATCAGAAAAGGTGTAGTAATACATATGCTCTGATTCCCTCGAAGTCTCAACTGAAATATGTCTGTAATATATTACAGGTGTATCTCACTTATATGTACCTTTCCCTGAGGCTGTTCAAATATATACCTGAGAGTGTCTGAGGCCTGTCAGAGGCAGAAACACACAGGCATATCAACATTTCTGCTGTTACACACTCCGCAAATAGCTTTGGAAGGAGTTCCACAAGCATGCCCTTATGTAGGAGTACAACACAGAAATATCAAAGGATGTAGCCATGTACTGCTAGCAACCAACTGTGACAATGCCATTGTTCCAATGCTGAAAAGACTGGTGTGGTGCACAGACAAAGAATAATAGGCTAACCTCTGGCTACCATATGGATATGTCCACAGGTGGGAGCTACGCAGACAGACTACTTGCCTTGATAGACTAACAGGTACACAGCAACCCTGTATGTTCAGCAAGATAAACATCACACGATAATAAATAATGCTCTCTGCAGTTCTGCACCCCTACCCAAAAGTACTATATACCTGTGTATTCAGGCAAAACCAAGGGTGTAGGTAGGCATACTCAGTACTGAAATATGTCCAGTTGTCTTGAGCAGCCTATGCTAACGTCAACACAAACAAACCGCAAACTGTTCAGAAGTGAGTAACTTAATAATTACAGTATAGCAGTTCACAAACAGTGCATGTGCCAGAGGAATACATTGCAATAACTACTTTTGTATGGCAGTTAATTGTCTAATTCAAAAAGAAAGTACATACTCCCATGTATCCTGTGTTAGCATTTGGAGGGGTGAGTAAAAGTCTACACTGAGAAGTGTGTACTGGAAGCAGCAACATTCAGGTTTGAGTACAACATGCATATCACTGGCTACTACCCTAGCTTCAGATATGAGACATATACTAACCTTCTGACTGACACAATGGTGTCCAGAGCAAACAAGCATGGGCCCCACCTTGGAAAGCTGAAAGGGCTATGCCTACCTAACCTAGCATTTTATAGCAGTGGGCTGCAATCACAGTGAGTACTGCAATTACCGCACAGCAGGCTGCATGCAATTACCAAATGGTGGGCACCAATTGGTGCAGAGGCCGTCACATGCACATGTGCAGATACCTAGAAAAGCAGGCTGCATCTGCTGTCCACACATGCAATAATATCATTGCAGGAACAGAGAGAGAGCGAGAGAGAGACAGAGACACAGACAATAGAGACAGAAACAGAGACAGACAGAGAAAACCCAAAAAAAAAAAAAAAAAAAAAAAAAAAAAAACAGTAACAGACGGAGCAGGGAAATATAAAGGTAAGGTATGTAACACATATGTATTTGCCTACATATAGTAGATGTTCTTTAAGAGTACTCTACATACTGTGAATCATCCATATGTGGCAGCAGTATGTATCTATATGTATCTGCACATGTACATAGTGCAAGGGACATACTGCAACTGTTAGTGAAAGGTGGACATATATATGTTGTTGAAGGTTGTTATGTGCATATATCAATGTAGGTTGTAGTGTGTGGCATAGAAAACAGCATGCAGTGCTGGTATATGTCATGTGGTGGTTAAACACTGTGCGACTGATTTCTCAGATCTGCTGTGTTACAGCCAGTGAGGCCTGCTAAAGCTACATGGGCTGAGGACACCAATATGCATTCTGCACAACACTGTGCAATATTATTACATAACTGTATATCTCACAACTGTTGCATAACTGATATCTCCACCATAAAAATAAAAGGTGGACTGTATATGTACCTATATGTACATCTATATGTACAGCAATGGATGTTTAGCTGTATGTGTATATATATATATGTATATATATATATATATATATATATATATATATATATATTTAGAGAGAGAGAGAACCGGGATCATACGTACTGCAACAGGTGCCTGGTGACCAAGGCATGGACTGAAGACTAGTGTCAATACTGCAGTGCCATCCCTCCTTTTCAAAACACTGTACCCATTAACTACCACATAGGTGGAAATCTACCTAACACTGAAGGTGTGATAAGGGAATATGGGACACAGGTGGACAGTAGCCTCCCCTTTGATAATCACAGTGCCACACTAGTCTTGTAATCTGTCTACATGGCACGTGTCATCACAAAAGGTATGTCATCTAGGGAAATATAGGTCAGTGTTCTTCTCTACTCATCACAATGCCCCGTGTGGTATGTACCTCACATGACAACTACAGCAAGTGGAAAGGCCACAGACATACCTCACAAAGAGTAATACTGGCCTCAAACTGATGCCCTATGCAGACTGACTCACAAAACCACAGCTAGACTGTGTTGCATACCGCCCACACAGAGATGACCTCTGCTGGACATACAGAGGTATGTCACACCCATAGCTGTTGGACAACCACCATGTCAACATATCACAATCCCTCCGGGCTACACGCTCTAGGGCCCTATACCTCGTCAGCTCACTAAACAGCACATGCTGGAGGGATAGGTTCCTATCTCAGAGATATGCCATACTCTGGAACAAACCACCTATCAATAGCAAACAAGGCTCCTCATTAGCAGTTGTCATAAATACCCCTGATGATTGTTTGGGAGATAGGTAATACACCCCGGGAATCACCTCTGTGGTTCTGGTTGACAGGGGCCAGTGAAATCAAATTACATGTGTGTCAAAGTCCAGGGTAGCATATGGTTAGGCTGCTCTAGGCCCTAGGGCCAATAGCGTATTACATACCTATGACATGATGCACACACACATGTACTCAGTGCAATACCTGCTATGTGAGGTTGAATGAGTGTGACGGTGAATGTGTGCAAGGTCTGTAAAGGTGTGATAGCTTAGTGTGAATTTGTTTCTGTCATGGTAGTTTGTGTCCTAGCTGTGAGCCAGCAAAAGATGTGTATGTTATTGCTAGGCAGACATAGTAGTATGGCATACGTTGTGACGTAGTTCTTTGTTGACGACTGTGGTGTCCCACTGTAGGCTAAAGCAATACATGTATGCTTAGTGCGTGGTACTGCTGGTGAATCCAGCTCCCATATGAACTGTAGTACTACCTGAAGCTGTAGGCCTAAACAGCACAGTATGGTGTATGTTCACATTGCTTGGAAACGCTGTCTTGTGTGTTTCCTGTAGTCTGCACAGATTACATATCTCAGGCATAAGGTTTTGTAAGTAGTGGCACACAGTACTGTATGGTACACAGGTAAAGCTCATCTGGGTTGGCATACATTTGTGTGTTGTATGTATGTCTGATGTGTGTGTAATTATGCCTGTACCATGCCCGCAATCATATGTGTGTTACAGGGTATACGTGTGTATCTAGCAACATGTATACTCTGTTACAGCAGTATGCCACCTATATTAACAACTGTGCACTATGTTAGGCAGGGGTATGGCATCAATGACTAGGGTGGTTTACTGGTAATACTGTACTTTACATTCATTGCAATGGATGACATCTTTCTTCATGCATTAGCTTGATATATACCCCTGTGGCGAGGTTGTGCATTGTGTCACAAACAGTATGCCAGGCACTGGTGTATAGTGGTTTGATATATAGAGTGTGCCAGGCACTGTCAGTCAGTTGTGGCCAGAGCACCAATATGTGGTATTGAACGTGTGTATCCTTTGACAGACAAATGGATGCTATATATGGCAGTTAAGTGATATCTGTAGTTAAGGGTGTAAAGTGTGCCACATGACTCGCTCACACATATTGTTCATTTCTCTTTTAGGGCGATGGCCCACCAACATAATCCCTGTTACACAGCAGCGGAGGAACAGGAAATCCACCACAGCTTGGTGCAGCACTACCCCCTGCTGTTTTCCAGAAGCAGCTAGCACCAGCATGAGCGGACTGCACTGTGGCAAGATCTTGTTAGTCGGGTAAATGACATAGGCATGCATAACCGGGCATATGAGCAGGTACGCCATCACTGCAGTGATTTCATTAGACATGTCCAGTGGCGTGCGCCTGATATCCATAGACAACAGCTTGTCACAGGTGGTGGGGTGGGCATTCATCCCCCCCTCACCAGAGTGGAGGAGCTGCTCCTAGGCATGGTGGCTCCTGGCCAACAAAAGCAACTGCAACAGACATGTGTCATCATGGAGGCCGGAGCCACCCAGCATGTTGACATGGAGCGTGCAGGTAACATGTCCTATCTGTAGACTACTGTTACCTGTATTGTTAGATTATGCATATGTGAGATGTGTACTGTGTGTTTAGCAGTTGTGCTGCCTAGTGTTGTGCAATACTGATAATTGGAATATTATCTGTGCACCTGTGACTGTCGACTGTTGTTCTACTGTAGTTTAGCAAACCCACACTAGCAATGCCACAGTTGTGGCCACTGACAAACTGTCTCATATTCTTGTAGGTCCCTCTGGTGTGACAGCAGGGTAGACGATCCATGCTGGTGAGTGTGCTATAACTTTAATATTGGTAATGAAATGTGCATGTCATAGGTGAGGTGTAGGCCATGTACACGTAACACACCTATGCATGATGTATGCTGTGCATGTTTGCAGTGAGACATTGCACATCTCAGTAATGTCAGTAGCTTCCACAATCACATGCAATACACAGAGCATCAGACACACTTGTGGCAACACCGTACTGCACATTGGATAGGCATAGTTGATACACATGTACACAACATAACACGTTTGTCATACACAGTACACCTCAACATGCTACACATGGCATAACCACACACCTGCTGTAAGGTCACACTTCAGTATCCCACATGTCATCCACACAGCACACATGATATACCTGAGGGGTAGAGGCCTATCATGGTGTTGTGCAGCACTCTTCAACACATAACACAGTCATGTTAGGCAATGCTCCCTATTGGGCACCTCACACATCCATGTGCAAAGTGGCTGTGTAATTGTGAATGTAGCCATGGCACTGCAGTTCAGGTACAGCATGCTAGGTGGTGGTTTGTCACACATTAGTAGCCTTGAGTGACCACATGATGCATGATGATGGCTCATGGTACTACACCCCATCCAGTTACAGTGACCACAATACTACACATAGCAGTCATTGTTTTGCACCTCAATACTGTGTGTGTGCAAACATATGCAACTATACACAATATGCATAGCATGTTGTGTGTGTGCAAACATATGCAACTATACACAATATGCATAGCAGTTGCCATCTGTACAAAGTGACACATATATGTCCTGGAATGCTATTTGGTGTATAGGTCACATGACACACATTGGGTATGTGTGATGTTTAATGTTGCAGTTGTGTAGCATGCCATGTCATGGCTGGCACTGACATATCTGCAATATGTCACACACTCACCATAACCACTGTACAATGGCTATGTTGAGCATTGGTATTCCATCATGTATATATGCACCACTCATCCCGTGTGTGTACATAGCATGCATGTGCTACACCTGTGCCCACAATTATCTGCTACAGACACAGACACTGAAATCAGACATGGAAATCTATGTGACATACATATAACACATGCAGCCATGGTATGTATACCTGTGAGTGATGGTGCACAGGACATTGCAGAGCTTATAATACTTGCACAGCAATGTTGTGTCCTTGTACACATTGTGTTCCAGGGTGTAGCCAATCACTGAACAACTACATACATGCATCAAAGCCATGTCTACTGTTATTAACTAGGGCTGTCTACACTCGCACTGCATGGTCTTGAGCAGCACATATTCTGCATGCTGACAAGTGTGAGGTGACTGTTTTCCTTGTGATACTGTCACCCACCTTCATCCACTATTGAGTATGTTTTGGATTGCTGGTGTATGTGTGTGTGTATCTGCTGTAGTGAGGAGTGTATTTGTGTGCATGTGTGCATGTGTTCATGTGTTCATGTGTTCATGTGTGCATGTGTGAATGTGTTCATGTGTTCATGTGTGCATGTGTTCATGTGTGCATGTGTGCATGTGTGCATGAGTTCATGTGTTCATGTGTGCATGTGTGCATGTGTTCATGTGCTCACGTGTGCATGTGTTCATGTGTTCATGTGTGCATGTGTGATAACATCATGTACAGATTGTAAAGTGTGTTTCCTGTCTTCCTCTCACAGGTGCTGTGTGCTGAGGTTGGGTTGGCTGAATTCAGCAGGGAACCTGAAGTCACTGCCACAAATAGTAGAGATGATGATACATGTATTGTGGCACAGGCATGTTTGACAGGGTCTGTCGTTGGTCCGCCAATCGACAGTACACAGATTTCCACCTCATCTATGCGCACACTCATACTGCCAATACATCCCTCATCACCAATGACCTTAGCCGAGGGACAGCATACAGTTGGCATTGACCAGGATAGTGTGGTATCCATGGCACATGCATCCCCTCACAGCAGCCATACCCAGATTCCTGGAATGGTACCACATAGGTGGATGTCCAGGGGTTCTCGTGGGAGCACCGCTGGTTATAATGCCCCGGGCAAACGTGCCCCCACAGGTCTTACAACCTCAGGTATGTTCCGGGCTGTAATGCAGGCACAGGCACATATGGAATGGTACACCAGACAGGGACTAAGGGCGCAGAGGGCCCATAACACCGCTATCAATGACAACATCCGTGACCTTGCCGGTGCCATCTGTAATTACACCGAGGTCATTGATAGATGTTGGGGGGAGACATTAGATGCCCTCCACAATGTGTTTTCCATGAGCCAGGACCATGCGGGAAGGTTGAGACGTCGACGCGGATGTATGCTAGCAACATCAACGGCTGGCAGTCATCGTGGACAACCCACAGATCACAGCAGCTCCCGTAGTGGCAGTACCAGCCCCAGCAATGCTGGGACTGGCCTGTCAATTGACCGTCCTAGTAGATCACGTGCACATGGCTCTGGCCAGTCCCAGAAGGGACATGGGTCCAGTCAACATACCTCTGCCTCTGATGATAGTACGCAGTCAGGCTTGGTACCCAATACTGTCCATAGCACCCCTGCCAGGCACAGGTACCATGTCCATGCCCAGAGACAATGATCTGTACAGCCTGGCAGGTACAGTCTGTGGCTGTCCCACAACCTCCCGTATATGGCAGCTACATGGTGGAGCTGTGTGCATGCAGACACACACACATAAACCAAACACCTAGGGCTCACACATACACACACACATTACATCAACATTGGCCCATGCTGTACTGTTGTCCCTCACACACACAGACACACACACACACACACACACACATACATGTCGATTGGATGGGTCAATGTCGGGCTCTGGCAAACCAGCAACACACCCTGTGCATATGATGAAACCTGTGCCACCTCCTGTCATCTGTAACATTGATGCAGGAACAGGTTAACATGGTGCTGATGCACAGGGTGACATTATAGCAGTATAGCAATGTTAGCATGTTGTCAACAGGAAAGTGTAATGATATCCTTGTAGGTATATCTGAGCAGGCATGATGCATCAAAGCTATGATTGTCAGTGTAGTATTGTTTACACCAGTCTTAAGTCTGAGTATGTATTGTCCATCCATGTGCCACTTGGCTGAAGTGTATAGTGTTGCCAGCATGTGTTAGTGAGTGGACAGTACGTGTGTGATGTGTGCAGTACAGATTAGCAGGTGTACATCTGTGAACATGGTGGGGGTGCACTGTCTGCATGTACGTGCATAGTAGACACATGGGACATGTGACATACCCTGTATTACACAGTGTTAACATCTCATAGTATCTCTCGGTGGCCAGTATGCATTCTACTACAGATATGTTCAAACATGGGTACACATGTGTGTATGACATAGTTTGACACTATGCTGTGGGTGATACTGTTATTATCTGTCAGTGTTTTGCATTCTGGTAGTATACACAACCTCAACAGCCTGACTATAACCAATCATTAGATGATGTCCTGACAACTGAAACACAGATGTAGGGAACTCAGTAACAGTTAGATTCTTCCGGAACTATACTATAAAGTAACCAGTGGTATTGACGGCCACCCGTTCCTGGGACTACACCTGTTTGGCATATAGCCCTCTTAGGTACATGCAAACACACTAGGGATATGTCCATCCACATCTGGAAATGCATGCATTGGCCTACAATGCATTCTCTGGATGGGACACATATCCTACACAAGGATATCATACAGACAGATACCTGTTGTCCAACACATGCTGTATAGCTCTAAGCCAAATATAGCATAGTCATCCACATTTACTATACATAGTATCCCGACAGTACCACATGGGTGGTAGCCCCTAACATGTATGTCGGGTACCAATGTGTACATACAGCCAAGTGTTATGTCATCTGTCCTTTGATATCCACATATCCAAAGGTATTGTGAAGTCCCTCGTTGTATCACATAAGAAATTAGGGGCCTGTATGCATATCCACAAGGCTGTTGTGCACCTATAATGACTGTCCGTTATTGCCAGACTTTGTTGTGTATGAACATGCCTGACATATACCCCAGGCATGTACCCTCACTCACACTAGTCTATAGAAACTGTCACGGGTGTGTGTGACACAGATGACCTTGGCCACAGATCACTACAGTGGCCGGCCTTGTCACATACATACATACATATGTAACCTACGATCTGAGAAGCAGCGGCACAATCTGTTAAAGGTAACAA
The DNA here is from genome assembly GCF_019279795.1 of Protopterus annectens. NCBI lineage: Eukaryota > Metazoa > Chordata > Ceratodontiformes > Protopteridae > Protopterus > Protopterus annectens. Next base: position 729,864,854 of record NC_056725.1, on the reverse strand, counting down.
ATGTATTCATGTAGTATGCAGGTTTCACACCTATGTACTAATTGAGGTCACATGTACATATATTTATTTGCCACACAGATACCTGATGTGTGCAATGCACATATTGTTTTAATCCTGATATGTCATACCGTAGTAAAAGCAAAACCCACACCACATTGACCAACAGTGTCACTCACACTCAGCAATTGCAGGATTCAAACCCCTAACTAACTATATTATGACACTAGAGACATACGCATTAACATGATGCACTATATGCTTTACTGGGGTTTTCATTTCCACTGCTATATTTGTAGGATGCTGACATCATCAGACTTGCCAAAGAGGAATAAACCTCTTTTAATTTGTTTTCCCAGTCTCCAAAAAGGCCACGCCTTTCAAAGGAAACCACACACACTCAGCAATGGCAGGATTCAAACCCCTATCTAACTATGTTATGATACACATTAATACAACACGCTATATGTATTACTGAGAGTTTTTATTTCCACTGCTGTATTTGTGGGATACTGACATCATCAGACTTGCCAAAGAGGAATGGACCTCTTTTAATGTGTTTTCCCAGTCTTCAAAAAGGGCATGCCTCTCAAAGGAAATGACACACACAGAGTCAGCAATTACAAAATTCAAACCCCTACCTAACTATGTTAGGATACTAGAGACAAATACATTAACACAATGCGCTGTATGGTTGATGGGGTGATTTTTTTTCTCCTGCTATATTTGTAGGATGCTAACATCATCAGACTGGACATGGTAATGTGTGTGCACTTTGTTTTATGCAATCCCAGGAATGAACCATGTGGGTCGGCAGGTGTTAACAGCTTGAACAGGACTCCACAATTCTTAGCTTGTATGATCTACCTGTAGACAAATTGCCATTCCTTCATATGACAATACATATTTATGCACAGATTGTTGATTTTGTGGATATGACATGTGTCTGGGATGTTGATAAAGGGCTATTCAAAGTCTATGTGGGACGTGTGTAGCTACTTTCAGTGATGTATGTCCTGGGTGACTGCCTTGCAAACAGTCTAGCAGGTTTGGGAACCATGATCTGCCCATGAACATGCCACAGTTGGTAGGGTTGTGTGTTTGTCAGCTTCCAATAGCTCTGTTTATGACTTCAATCATGATGGACTCCATGGCCTTGCAGATCAGACTTCATAGGCTTATAGGACTATAGTTCCCATGGTCTGTTGTGCACCAACACTTGTGGGGTGTGCTATATGTTGTTGTTACACATTCAACAGTTTCAGATCCTGTAGAGAGGTTGAGGCTCAACAGACTGTTCAGGTGCAGGGTCTGTTTGTTCTGTAGTTCACTCATGACACATATAGGGAAACAATGTAATCCAATTGATGCCATGTTTTCAGCTTTGGGGGGAGCTGTTTACCCATTCTACATGTGATATCTCCTGGTATGATGATAGGGCCTCTTGTCAGTGGGAGGTGGGTATGTATTTATGGGCCTGTCTGACAGGATGTCAGCATTGTCAGTCAGGTACAGTTGGCCCTGACTCAGGACATATATGAGTGTACATTGCTATTTATGACATAGCTGAAGGAGGTGTCATGGTTCTGTCTGGACACCTTTGCAGATATTCTTTCCAAAACACCGACAAACCTGAGCACTAAACCCCTGTTATACTCCTTTACACACTTAACACCCTACTGATCTTTTGTGATCAGTGAACAGAGTATGTCATCATAATATCCTGGCATGTCCAAAGGTCAGCTTCGTGTGTACTCTCCAGTTTAGCTGGTAAATATTGGAATTTTGACGCAATGTTACAACTGCCTTATGTACACAGACAACCCTTTCCTCCTCCCAACAAACTCAGATATATGTGAGAGATGCAACTAGATCTCTTGACCCATGACTGGCACAGTCTATCAGGTGGTGAAGGTAACCACACACACCACAAATCCAGTCTCACATAGACCTATAGCGACAGGAAACAAAATACATTACCACACAAAAACATACTCAGAGACTCTAAATAAACTCTGCCTCAGCAGCAGAAACCTCCAAAGAAGACACCCAAACAACTGCTACCCCACAACAATACCCACATATCACACAGTTCACAAAGTCAGTGTGCCACACAGTCACTGCCCTTAGGGCTTAGCAACACACCTAATACACTTGTAATAGGTGACTCTTACTGTCAGACACACTGATGTCCCACTCACCAGGCTGAACAAGGAGAAGGTCACTTTGAGCTGTCTGTCAGGTGCCAGAATCTGCCACATAACAAATGCACTCAGGTCACTCTCAAGCAAGTACAAACATGGCTCCATCATTGTCCATGCTGGTGTGAATAACCTCAGACGTTCCTCCTTGGACTACATGACAAGAGACATAGGGGAGCTCCCTGATCATGTATCCCAGGCCAGTATGACCCCGACCTTGTGTAGCATCTTACCCTCACCAAGAATGATGTCACAGTATACCGACAAACTGATCACTTTTAAAAGTTGGCTAACATATTGGTGTCATTCAAAGGGGATCCACTGTCTGTCAGCCTGGGATGACATGCTTGACATGCCACATAGCTTCGCTATGCACGGCTTGCACCTGTCACCCCTGGACTTTTGAATACTGGCTAAGGCTCTTGCCACCCCCCCAGTGCCTTTTTTAAGCGAGGCTCAGAAGACAAACCCACCTCCATAGACGTTACAAGGTAAAAGAAACTAAGGGTAATGCTGCTCAACACCAGATGTCTAACCCTCAAAATGCATGCACTCAGGACTCTCCTCAGTATGAAGAATGTCAATATCTGTGCAGTAACAGACACCTGGTTCAAGCTCCCGAAAGCACACCAGCACTACCAGGTTATACTTCATACCATGCTTTTCGGCCACAAGACTTGGACCGACCAACAAAAATAGGGGGAGTATCCATATACATCACAGATACATACACCTCCAGGTTAGTAGCACTGCATGAAGCATCAGAGACCATACATGTGCAACTAACAGTGGGCAAAACTGCCTTTCAGTTTGTAGCCTGCTACAGACTACCATCCCAAACTCAGGAACCCCACTCGGCTTTCCTGGGAACACTGGAGAATATGAAGGTCTCTCCAAACACCATTATATTGGGTGACTTCAACTACCCAAACATTGACTGGGAATACTACTCATGCCCCAACACCCTCGCCCAACAGTTGCTAGAATTTATACACTCAAATGCTATGGCCCAACTGGTCACCACATCCACAAGAGGGGAAAACATATTGGACCTGATCATCACCAACATGGGAACTCTATGCTCCACACCAGTGGTATACCCCTCATTGGTAAGGTCAGACCATACATTTATCTCACTGGACATCCATATCCTGTCCCCACCCCCATCCTAGGTAATCTCAGTGAAGAACTTCTCAAAAGCAAACGTCAAACTTCTCCAAACCAAGGTGGTAGCCTTCAAAGACCCTGGGACAGTGGTAAATATGGCTCAGACAGCTGAATCCTTTACAAACGCATTCTATGGACACCTACTAGAATGCATGGATTGTGCTATCCCAAATAACAACAAGACTCACTCCTCCAAAGGCAGGGGACCTGTCTGGTGGACCCTGGCCATTAATAAGCTATATAACGAAAGGAGGAGGCTACTACATGATAGTGCACAATCCCAAAAAGAGAAGGCATCTCTGATCAGTACTAGCAAAAAGCTATGATCACTCATGAATTCATCTAAGGCCAGCTTCTAATGGAAAATTGCACCAGACACTAAGGACAATCACAAGGCCTTCTTTAGTTATGTCAGGAACCTGGATGGAAACTCCTAGATATGCAGTGAGTTACTGCAAACTGAGAAAACATACACTGAACCCACAGACATTGCCAACATCCTGGCAAACAGGTTCAGTGCAAATGTCTCCCCCCATCCCCCCTATAGAGCAAATGTCCACCCCGACAGAGTGTTGCCTCCCTGACATCACAGATGAACAGGTGAGTGCTGCCCTCTCCAAAGCAGATAACACAGCATCAATGGGACCGGACGGTGTCCCAGCCTGCATCTTACATGAGCTTCATGACGAACGTAACCCTCACATTAAGTCACTGTTCAATATCAGAGTTACTACAGGATATGTACCCAAGGAATGGCGTACAGCAACAGTGGTCCCGCTCCATGGAGGTGGTGCCACAATGGACCCCGGACAATATTGCCCTATAAGCCTAACTAGCCTGGTCTGCAAAGCTATGGAGCGTATCATCATGGAACTCATACACATAGACATCGGGAACCTACAGACACTGGATCCTATACAATTCGGCTTTGTTGTGGGCAAATCTTGCTTCTTGAACCTGTTTGACTTCTTTAAACAGTTACCAGGTCCATAGACGTAGGGAAGGTTGTCCACACAGCCTACCTGGACCTCACAAAAACCTTCAACACAATACTCCACTTGGGCATTATACATAAGCTCACCAGCTTCGATATCGACATATATGTCACAAGATGGATTGCTAATTGGATCAGGGATAGCACCCACATGGTCAGTATTGCAGGTGCCATGTCTGACTATACACCAGTTACACATGGCATCCCACAAGGCTCAATCCTGGGACCTCTCTTGTTCAGTATATATTTCCCTGACGTACAGGCTAACACAGGAGGAATATAGCTGACTATGTTCACAGATGACTGCAAACTGGGTTCCTTAATCAACTCTCCAGCTGGCACAAGCATCCTCAAAATGGGTCTCACAGAGATTGATGACTGGTACCAGAGCCATGGCCTACAGCTAAATGCCATTAGATGCATGGTCATCCCCTTTGGGAATAACAACATGTCCACACATTACCAGATAGGTGGTAATCCATTCCGTATGGTAGGCGTTATTAGGGATTTGGGGACACAAGTAGTTAGTACTCTCGCCTTTGACAATCACATTGCCAAAGTGGTTAGACAGACCTTCTATATAGCCCACCTTATCCCATAAGGTTTCACATCTAGATCAAGTGAGGTTATTGTGCCCCTATACTCATCAGGCCCATGCTTGGATACAATGCCCCATTTGGGATGTACCTTACCCAACACCTGCAGCAACTGTAATGGCCACAAAAGTACCTCACCAAGTAGATCTAGGGACTCACACAGATGCTCTGTGCAGTTCGGCTAAAGTAACTCCAGCTCTACTCAGTTGCTTACCGCCTACTCGGATGTGATCTATGCCTGCTGTTTAAAGCCATGCCCAACCCAGAATTAATGGACATGCTCCACCTCAGGATATCCAAATCCCTTAGAGCTATACTCTCCAGGGACGTAAACCTCAGCACAGATATTAATATGACATGCTGGAGGGACAGATTCTTATCCCAGAGACTCCACTCACTCTGGAATGAGATCTCAGTCTCGCATAGGCACAGCCCCCCACTGACCACCTACAGGAGACATCTTGACAAGTGGATGGGTGATCGTATGTTTACCCCTGGGATATCTTCTGGGTCCCTGCTAGACAGAAGCAAAATAAACTAAACGTAAATGGGCTATCTTGTGTGACCTACTATTCACAGGCACAGTCTACTAATCTAATAGGGTTGCGAAAGCCAGACACACTCTGGCTAGGCTTATACATGCCCTAGGGCAGATAGCCTAGTATCAACCTCTGAACCTATGATAATGTTCGGGATGCACATTGTTTATTGATGATACTGATTGCAGGTTTTTTATCTTCTTTGCTTTCCCACTTTTTATGAACAACCTAAGTATCTGCAGAACATATTTGATTATGACAGGGTTCCACTATATTATATATGTGTCTGTTGTCATATAACTGTGTGCACAAGGTGGATTGCTGAATAGTGAGAGGTTCCTGGGTTAACACATGCAACTGCCGGATATGTGTGGCCCACTGCTGTACTCAGACATAGCCTAAGTGTGTGAGCGTGCCCATTTCGGCCTTTCAGTGTTTTGTTGCCTGACATTTGTCTCATTTATTCATGTGTGAGCATGCCCAGTGTGACCTTTCAGTATGTTGCTGTCTGAGGTCCACTACATTTGTTGATGTGTGTGAACATGACCAATATTAACATTTTTACTATATGTGTGTTGAAAATCAGGTTCTATTCTTACTGCAGGGCTCACCTTTGTGTCATAACTCGACAGGGATTATGCTGTGCCTGCAGGGTTTCCATGACATACTTTGCATAGACTTATCATCATTTCTTCATACAAGCTGACCACTGAAATACTGTCATTGTTTAGTGGTTCAGTACTATGACTATAGTGCACAGTATCCTGGGTTCGAGGCCTGTCACTGCTTTATATTTTCATACTGAGCAGACCAGACTGCTTAAGGGCCAGTAGAGCATGTTGGCTTTTGTTCAGCTATACCCAACTTAGACCAAGCTTGTCCAACATTGTTGAACGTTAACACACATTGCTGAATGTTGCCCAATATTGCTCAACATTGACCACAGTTGTGCTAGTTAGTGTGTGCAATTTTGTTTACATATACTGAATGATAGTAAAAGCTGTTTAGCACTGCTTTATATCACTTAACACATGGCAATCATGCCTCAGATGGTGCTGCAGGGCTGCCTATTTCAGATGCACATACTACACTCCCTATACATGTTTGAAAACAGGTAGTGTCAAGGTAGGGATCCCTTTTACTATATGTGAGTGTCAGAGAGAGGTATCATTTCCAGGGTTCCTACTGTGCCAGTGTATGTGCTATGCATTGCCTCTTTGCCAAGGCCAAAGCATACTGGGCATGCCTCCTTCTGCCTACTGGGGCAGGCTCAGGTTGTTCCTCCTCCAAGTCACGTTCTGCCTGTGATGGCCTTGGCAATGGTGGGGGTCTGTTTGGCCCGGGCCTATGCTGCTCCTGCTGCAGCTGTTTTTGCAGGATCATATTATGTAGCATAGCACATACCATGACAATTTGGGTACATTTAGTTGGTGAGTACTGCAAGGCTCCACCAGATGTGTCCAGGCACCGGAACCATGACTTGAGCAGCCCAAACACACGCTCGATTACATTTTGTGTTTGTGCATGTGCCTCATTATGGCGTTCCTGTTCAGGTGTGTGTGCATTTCTGATGGGTGTCATCAGCCATGGCTCCAGTGCATAGCCAGCATCCCCCACTAGGTGACCATGAGAGATGTCCCCATTGGCAAATGTCTGGTACAGCTGTGTCAGATGCCAGATATGGGAATCATGGTAGCTTCCAGGGCAGCCAGCACACACATTCAGTATTATGCCCTGGGCATCACACACAACCTGGCAGTTGATGGAGGGGAAGCCCTTGCGGTTAAGGTAGACCCTACCCCGCTCACCGGCTGGTGCTTTGATGCGTATGTGCGTGTAGTCTATTGCACCCACTACCTCAGGGTATTCCGCTATTTGCTGGAAGAGACGCATATTGCTGGCCAATACCTCACGGGAATTGGGGAAATATACATGATCATCGACATGTGCTGACATGGCATCTAGGAACTGGTGCAGTACCCTGGATGCCGATGCCTGTGATATCCCTATCATATCACCAGTTGGCCTCTGGAATGTACCTGTTGCTAATATTCTTAGGCCAACACATACCTTGGTTTCCACTGGGATGGGTTCCCCTCTGTTGGTTCTGTGTGTGAGGCGTGGTCTCAACAATTTGCTGCATGAGGTCTCTGTCCACTCTATAGCGCTCCACTATCTCCAGCTCATGTAGCCCCTAATAGGTTACCCTGGGCCTGTACACTCTTCTCCGTCTCCTCACTGTGGGTTGTCCAGCAGTATTTGCATTGTCACCACCTCAGCATGTTGCATATGGTGCCTTATAACAGCAATGGCAGCCCCTAACATTTCTTTGTCTCAGTAAAGCTTTATCAATTTTCACTTCTATTAGCTTACTGCAGTGTTGCAGTGTCTGTAAGAGAAACATAGTGGAATGTTGTTTGCAGAGTTTTAAGTGCTGGGCTGGGCTGGGCTGGGCTAGTGTACTGCCTGTGTAATTGCCTGATTCTGATTGTTTTCACCTGCTAGCTCTGCTAGTACTCCCTGGTTAACTCCCTACTATTTGTTGTGCTTCCTTTTGCCTTTCTGTTTCCTCAGGGGGGCAGCGCCATGCACAGAAGCGGAAATATGTGCACATTAGCTCACACGCTTGCACACATGCTTACACGGACTAAAACTTGCTTACTCTTGCTAAAACGCGTGCACACAGGCGCAAACGCGCTTACACAACTTTAAACAACCTTAGACATGCTTACTCCGGCTTAAACGCGTTCACGCAGGTGCACACGCACGCACACAGTCTTACTTGGATATACAGGCGCGCAACCGCGCACAAAAACGTTGCAAGCACTTCTACAAGAAACTTTTGTGTTATCCACTAACAGCAAACATGTGCCACTCTACTCCAATGAGCTTCACTTCTTTCATACATACCCCCCTCATGATGTCACCTGTCTTCTACTCTGATACTCCCCTTATCCTACTCCTACACTCCACTGACTGTGCTCATTTGCTATGTAAACTTGGGATTCACTATCCTTACCCTCATTTGCATAGGATTCCCTACTAATGCATGGTTACATCTCTTAGACTGAGATTCCCCCTTAGCAACCTCTACTCGGTAGCCATGTTGTCTTCGGACTGCCATTCCCTTGCATTGTATAGTATGATATTCTATAAATTCCCTATTTGTGCCTTTTAATTTTTGGTTTTCTGGTTTTTAGAGCACAGCATGTTTGCGTGCCACTGTGCTACATGTAAACCTCAGAGATCGGGGGGAAAAAATATTTTTTTTTTAATATAGCATTGGGGAACATTACCAATGGCCGTATATTTGGCCACTGGCATGCTTCCTCAACTGGATGCAACCTCTATTTGGTGCTGTCACGGCTCCGTTTTGCTATTTGTAGAACTGTACTCAGTTGTCAACTGAGTACATTTCTGCAAATAACACTGCTCTTACTCGGACAGGTTCGGGTTTCCTGGATCACAAATTTACCTCATTTGCCTGCCTTTCGGCAGCAATTGAGGTAATTTGCATATCCTAACCCTGTCCATGTAAGAGCCATTTTAGGAGCTCTCTTGCATGCCCGTGCCAGCTAATCCTGGATGGCTCTTCGGACATGTTGGCTGCATGGAGTCTTACTCTACTCTTAGACTCCATGCAAGCCTTCGTGAATCCGGCCCCATGTCTTTTAGACACCTCAAATCCTTTGGGGAATTCTGAATGTCCTTTTGACCTGTAATAACGTTATCAAATTTATAGTCAGTAGTTAGTCAAAAATTTGTTAAACTGCAAATCACGACTGGCTGGTTGATTGGGAACAAAACCATAACTGATAATGTCACCTGAACACATCTAGATATGTAGATATATAAATATAAATATAATATATAAATACGTAGCAGTAACATCTGCATCCTGGACAGTTTGTATGTCAGATACAGGTCAAGTATATAAAGAACTAGAAAAACCCATTTCACAATTTAACGGACATTGCCTAGTGTAATAATACATGAAGGGGATATATACCTGCAGTCAATAGGAATGTAATGCAAACTATAAGTATATATAAGTTGTTAATGGAGGTATCTTTTTACACCCTACTGTATGTGCATAAACAATGCAATTACACACCTCAATGGGTATATCTAATCTCAAAACATTTGTTGGGACATATGTCCTATTGGTTTATAAATATCTGCATTTACTTTGATGCATGTGCCCTGTTCAAATACCACAATTTTGATGGCCTGTTGCCACCAATTAATCCTGCATGCTGTTGGAATGTCCACTGTTGTTCTATATATTCATGTGTTATGCTTGCTGTTCAACTGTTGGAACTCTGGTGTGTTGGGTTAATGGGAATACTACTGCATGCTGTTACAACTAATTTGGAATGCTGTTGGCTGTTACCAACCCATATTGTCATTAAATCCTCCGAAACATAGAACGTATGGGAAGGCCGGCCCCAGCGGACCCACCTGTCCCACCTCAGCTGGCAATGGCACCTGGCACCAGTAGGTCTGCTTCCCAGTCTGGGACCTCCTCCTCCACTGGTCCTGTGCCACCTTCATGCAAGTGTGGGTGGAGGAGGGCCACCTCTCACCCTCTGAATGGTCTGGGCTGTGGTGCGTAGGGAGATCCAGCGTTCTGTCACTGATCCTCTACGCCAGCTTGAGACACAAGTGGCGCAACTCATGGGTGAGCCTGCCCCTCCTACACAGCCCCCAGCACAGCCACCCTCTGGGCTGTGAAGGCGCAGTGGTGACTGCCCATGGGTGGGGATCTCAGTTCCACTGTTGCCATCTGTGGGCTCATGGGCTTGCAGTTTCCAAACATCCTTCCCCGTCAATGTTGTTCACCACCTACATGTGTCATATTCCTCCCCTGTATGCGTCTTGTTTGTCCTGTCTGTTTACCTCCCCAACCTACCTCCCCAAATATACCTACATCCCCTACCCCACATTCCACTCTCACCTGGAAAAAAAAAAGGGCAATCTGCTCCAAAAAAAAATTACGCCCCATACATAGCTGCCCATTTTGCACACGTCTGCTGGACATATAAAATGTAATTTAATTGGCAGTACAACATACTTTGTTGTCCTCACCCCTCTCTCAGGGTTTGAAAGTTTCATATTTCCCTCCAAAATTATTGCATATGCACAGCTGTTGCTGTAAAAGAAATCTGCAGCTATGGTCCTTCCCTGCACCCATCCGGCACATCCCGAGCTGTTTTCCCTACTGTCTTTCCCTCTTTGTGCCCCTTTTTCACCACTTTCCTTTCTCCCCATTTTCTTTTCTTTCAAAGAAATGAGCGTGAGGGTTAGCGGGAGTAAGTACTTTTTAGCAGTAATTAGCGGGTTTGCACGTGTGTGCACTTGTGTGCGCTTAGCTAAGTATTGCTAAGCTTCACGCAAACCCGAGCAAACCCGCTTACAACTGCTTAAAAGTGCCTTAGTCACCCTGCATGTGAGGGCCCTTGTTCTGCTCAGCCTCAAAATAAAACACCTTTGGCAGTCTTGAACCCCAGTCCTTGCACACACTAGACTGCATGAAATACCACTAAGCCACAGTAGATACACAGCAGGCTCTTGCTGAAATAGATATATCATGCATTAGAATGAGTGAATGTAAAAGAAAAATAGGAATGCTATAACACAAAACCTGTTCTGTGGAACTTTACAGCAGTTGTTGTGGAATTGCATTACATGACTGTGATAAGAGAACCAGCCATTCTAGCAGGAAATAATGTTACAGCAGCACTTTACAACACCCACACAGTATCATAGCAGGACAAACAGTGGCATATCTGATTAGGGCAGAGGACGTACATCCCAACTGTGACTACATTTCAGGGATGTCCCTGATTTTGAAACATATGTTAGCTGTGTCCCTCTGAATCCCCTGAAAAGTACTGACATTAGGCAGAAAGGTGGGGTATTACACCTAATGAATAATGATAATATGTAAGAGTTAGACACCGCTTGTACTTCAGAAAAGGTGTAGTAATCCATATGCACTGGTTCTCTTGGTCTCCACTTACTGGCTCAAATATTTTGAAGGTGTACCTCACTTTTACCTACCTTTACCTCACTCTGTTCAAATATGTACCTGAGTGTTTCAGAGGCTTGGCCGAGGCAGAAACACACAGGAATATCAGCTTTTCTGCTGTTACACACTGTGCAAATAGCTTTGGAAGGAGTTCCACAAGCATACCTTTATGTAGGAGTACAACACTGAAATACCAAAGGATGTAGCCATGTACTGGTAGCAAACGACTGTAACAATGCCATTGTACTAGTGCTGAAAAGACCTGTGCATTGCACAGACAGAGAATAACAGCCTAACGTCTGGCTACCATCTGGATAGGTCCACAGTTGGGAGCTATGCAGACAGACTACTTGCCTTGCTAAACTAACAGGTACACAGCAACCCTTTAAGTCCAGCAAGATAACATTCACACAATAATACATAATGTTCTCTGTATGTCTGCATCCCCACCCAAATGTACAATATACCTGTGTGTTCAGGGTCTACCAAGGATGTAGGTAGGCATACTCAGTACTGGAATTGTCCAGTTTCTTGAGCATTCTGTGCTAATGTCAACAATAAAAAAGCACAAACTGTGCAGACGTGAGTACATTAATATTCACAGTATAGCAGTTCACAAACAGTTCATGTGCCAAATGAATACATCTCAATAACTACTTTTCTATGGCAGTTAATTGTATAAGTAGAAAAGAAACTACATACTCCCATGTATCTTGTGTTAGCATTTGTAGGGGTGAGTACAGTTCTACACTGACAACTGTGTACTGGAAGTGGCAACATTCAGGTCTGTGTACAACATTTAAATCACTGGCTTCAGATATAAGAACTATACCAACCTTCTGACTTAAACAACGGTGTCCACAGCAAACAAGCATGGGCCCCACTTTGGAAAGCTGAAAGGGCTACGCCTACCTGACTTAGCAATTTATAGCATCAGGTTGCTATGACAGTGAGTACTGCAATTACCACACAGCAGGCTGCATGCAATTACCAAATGGTGACCACCAATTGGTGCAGAGGCCATCACATGCACATGTGCAGATACCTATAAAAGCAGGCTGTACTTGCTGCCCACACATGCAATCATTCCATTGCAGATATATATAGAGAGAGACAGAGAGAGAGACACACACCCACATCAACAGAAAAAAAAAAGCCAGACACACGGAACGTAATACTACCAACACATACAAAGGAAAGGTATGTAACAGATATGTATTTACTGGCATGTAGTAGATGTTTTTGAAGGGTACTCTACATACTTTGAAACATCCATATGTGGCAGCAGTACGTATCTATGCACAGATGCCCTGCATAACTACTGCCATGGGCAAATCAGTGTGTAGCTGTGTGCAGTGGGACATAACTGTGACATATGTAGCTCAGCATTAAATGTCTAACATCTGATCCATGTTATCTGTGTTCTGTACAGTAGTGTGGACAATGGCTGTTTGGGGGAGTAGCGCATACAGCTATATAAACATGGATGTGACAGAGTAACACATGCATGATAGTCATATTAACATGTAGCTTAGCATTGGCAACTGCTGTACCAGGCTAGGATGCTAATCTAGCATTTGCAGCTATATATACACCCTCTAATATTACTGTGTGCTCACATGTGACACCCATACACACACAAGGTCCACACTGTTTTAAGTCCCTGGACCTTGTGTGTGTATGGCACACACATACAAAGAGATATATCTGTGTCAGATATATTAACATCTGTACATGTGCATAGAGCAAGGGACATACTGTTTGTGAAGGGTGGACATATATATGTTGGTGAAGGTTGTTATGTGCATATGTAGGTTGTAGTGTGTGGCAAACAAGACAGCATACAGTGCTGGTATATGACATGTGGTGGTTAAACGCTGTGGGTGTGATTTGTTAGGTTTGTAGTGTTGCAGCCAGTGAGGCCTGCTAAAGCTACATGGGCTGAGAACACCTTCAATGCATTTCGCACAAGACTGTGCAATATTATTACATAACTGTATACCTCACATCCTTCACATAATTGATATTCCCACCATGAAAGGTGGACTGTATATGTGCCTATATGTATATCTATATGTACACCAATGAATGTTTATATGAGATATATAGAGAGAGAAAGAGACAGAGTCATATTTACTGCAACAGATGCCTGGTGACAAAGCCATGGCCTCAAGCTCAATGTCGAAAATGCATTGGCATCCCTTTTGGTAAAAGTGGTAGTCTACTTAACAGTGAAAGCGTGATAAGAGACCATGGGACACAGGTGGACAGTAGTCTCCCCTTTGATAATCACAGTGCCACACTAGTCATGTAATCTGTCTACGTGGCACACCTCATCACAAAAGGTGTGTCATCCAGGGAAAAAGAGGTCAGTGTTCCCCTCTACTCATCACTCATAAAACCCATTATAGAGTACAATGCCCCTTTTGGTATGTACCTCACAAGACATCTACAGCAACTGGAAAGGCCACAGACATACCTCGCAAAGAGTATTACTGGCCTCAAACAGATGCCCTATGCAGACCGTCTCACAAAACCACAGCTAGACTGTGTCACATATCGCCTACTCAGAGGTGACCTCTGCCTAACATACAAAGCTATGTCAAACCCAGAGCTGTTGGACATGCTCCACATAAACAGATCACAATCCCTATGAGCTACATGCTCTAGGGACCTAATTCTTGTCACCTCAATAAACAGAACATGCTGGACGGATAGATTCCTATCTCAGAGACATCCCATACTCTGGAGCAAACTACCTATCAATAGCAAACAAAGCTCCTCATTAGCACTCATCATGAATAATCTTGATGATTGGATGGGAGATAGGAAATACACCCCGGGAATCACCTCTGTGGCTCTGCTTGACAGGGGCACATGAAATTAAATTACTTGGGTGGCAAAGGCCAGGGTACCATCTGGCTAGGCTTCTATAGGCTCTAGGGCCAATAGCCTATTACCTACCTATGAACCAATACACACCCACATGTACTTGTTGCAATAATTGCTATGTAAGGTTGACTGAGTGTGATGGTGAATGTGTTGGTGAATGTGTCAAAGTTGTGTATATGTGGGATAGCTTAGTGGGAAACTGTTTCTGTCATGGTATTTTGTGTCCTAGCTCTGAACCCAGCAAAAGATGTGTATGCTATTGCTAGCCAGAAAAAGCAGTATGGCATACGGTCTGACGTAGTCCCTTGGTGTTAACTGGGGTGTGCCATTGGAGGCTAAAGCAGTACATGTATGCTTATTGATTGGTACTGCTGGTGAATCCAAATCCTGTATGAACTGTAGTACTACCTGAAGATGTAGGCCTAAACAGCACAGTATGGTGTATGTCAACATTGCTTGGAACCACTGTTTTGTGTGTTCCCTGTAGTCCTCACAGGTTACATACCTCAGGCATAAGGTTTTGTAAGTACTGACACACAGTACTGTATGGTACACACGTAAAGCTCATCTGGGTTGCCATACCTTTGTGTCTTGTATGTATGTCTGATGTGTGTGTGGGTATGCCTGTAACATGCCCATGGTCATATGCGTGTTACAGGATATAAGTGCGTATCTAGCAACATGTATAGTCTAGTACAGCAGTATGCCACCTATATTCATGAATGTGAACATATTTTAGGCAGGGGTTTGCCATCAACAACTAGTGTGGTATACTGGTAATACTGCAACTGGACTTTACAATCATTGCAATGGATGACATATTTCTTTATGCATTAGCTTGATATATACCTCCTGTGGCTAGGTGGTGCATTGGGTCGCATACAGTGTGCCATGTACTGTTGCATAGTCTTACATAGTGGTTTCTCTTTGTTGCTGTGCAGAACATGGTTTAATATATAGAGCATGCCAGGCACTGTCAGGCAGTTGTGGGCTGAGCACTGATATGTGGTATTGAAAGTGTGTATCCTCTGACAGCCAATAGGTTGCTATATATGGCAGTTCAGTGATATCTGTACTGTAGAATGTTAAGTGTGCCACGTGACTTGCTCACACATATTGTTTCATTGTCTTCCTGGGTTCATGGCCCACCATTGCAACCCAAGCTATAGTCCTGCTGAGGATGACGTCATAACAACCAGCCTGGTTCAGCACTACAGACTGCTTTTCTCAAGAATCAGCCAGGACCAGCATGAGTGGACTGCACTGTGGCAAGATGTTGTCCGTAGAGTAAATGACATAGGCATGCATAACCGGACATATGAGCAGGTACGCCATCACTGCAGTGATTTAGTTAGACATGTCCGGCAGCGTGCATCTGATGTCCGTAGACAACAGCTTGCCACAGGTGGTGGGGTTACCATCCACCCCCCCCCCCATCAGAGTGGAGGAGCTGCTCCTGAGCCTGGTGGCTTCTGGCCAACAACAACAACAGCAGACATGTATCACCATGGAGGCCGGAGCCACCCAGCAAGTTCACACGGGGCGTGCAGGTAACATGGCATATCTGTAGACTACTGTTACCTCTATTGGTAGATCATGCATATGTGAGATGTGTACTGTAATGTTAGAAGATGTGCAGCCTGGTGTTGTGCAATACTGATAATTTGGAACATAATCTGTAGGCCTGTGATTGTCAACTGTTGTACTACTGTAAGATTGCAAACCCACAGTAGCAATGCCACAGTTGTTGCCACTGACAAACTGTCTCATATCCTTGTAGGTCCCTCTGGTGTGACAGCAAGGCAGCAGACCCATGCTGGTGAGTGTGTTCTAAATTTAATATTGCAAATAAAATGTGCATGTCATAGGTGAGGTGTAAGCCATGTACACATGTAACACACCTACGCATAATGCATGCTGTGCATGTTTGCTGTGAGACTATGCACATCTCAGTAACGTGAGTAGCTGCCTCAAATACATGCAATACACAGAGCATCCCAAACAATTGTGGCTACACTGTAGTGGACATTGGATAGGTAGAGCCGATACTCATGCACACAGCATACACAACTTTGTCATACTCGGTACATGTTAATATGCTACACATGACGTATTCAGACACCCGCTGTAAGGTCACACTCCAGTATCCCAAATTTCATCCACACAGCACACATAATATATCTGAGGGGTAGAGGCATATCATGGGGCAGTCCGACACTCTTCAACACACAACACATTCATGTTAGGCAATGCTCCCTATTTGGCACCTTACAAACCTATGTAAGAACTGGCTGTGAAATGGTGAATGTAGCCATGGTACTGCAGTTTAGGTACAGCATGATAGGTACCGGTCTGGCACACATTAGTAGCCTTGAGTGACCACATGATGCTGCATGATGATGGCTCATGGTACTACACCCATTCAGTTACAGTAACCACAGTACTACACATAGCATTCATTGCTACTACACCTCAATGTTGTGTGTGTGCAAACATATGCACCTATACACAATATGCATAGCAATCACCATTTCCACAAAGTGACACATATATGTCTTGTAATGCTATTGAGTGTATAGGTCACATGACACACATTGGGTATGTGTGATGTTTAATGTTGTAGTTCTGTTGTAACATGCCATGTCATGGCTGGCACTGGCATGTCCACAATATGTTCTACACTCATCATAACTACTGTACAATGGCTATGTTGAGCAATGGTATTCCATCAGGTATACATGCACCACTGCTCCTGTGTGT
Organism: Protopterus annectens; assembly: GCF_019279795.1. Lineage (NCBI taxonomy): Eukaryota > Metazoa > Chordata > Ceratodontiformes > Protopteridae > Protopterus > Protopterus annectens. The sequence goes on along the minus strand of NC_056725.1, from coordinate 729,847,677 downwards.
ATACATAGCATGCATGAGCTAAACCTGTGTCCACAATTATCTGCTAAAGACACCGACGCTCTAATCAGAAATGGATATCTATGTGACACACAGATACACATCCAGCCATGGTATGTATACCTGTGAGTGATGGTGCACATGACATTAAAGAGCTTTTCATACTTGTACAGTAATGTTGTGTCCATGTACACATTGCGTTCCAGGGTGAGGCCAATCACTGAACAACAACACACATGCATCAAAGCCATGTATACTGTTATTAGCAAGGACTGTCTATACTCACACTGCATGCTGTTGAGCAACACATGTCCTGCATGTTGACACATGTGATATGACTGTTTGGCTTGTGATACTGTACCCCACCATCAACCGCTATTGAGTATGTTCTGGATTGCTGGTGGTGTGTGTGTGTGTGTGTGTGTGTGTGTCTGCTTTAGTGAGGAGTGTATTTGTGTGCATGTGTGCATGTGTTCGTCTGTGCATGTGTTCATGTGTGCATTTGTTCATGTGTGCATGTGTGCATGTGTTCATGTGTGCATGTGAGCATGTGTGCATGTGTGCATGTGTTCATGTGTTCATGTGTGCATGTGTGCATGTGTTCATGTGTTCATGTGTGCATGTGTGCATGTATGCATGTGTGCATGTGTGCATGTGTTCTGACATCATGTACAGGTCGTAAAGTGTGTTTCCTGTCTTCCTCTCACAGGTGCTGAGGTTGGGCTGGTTTAGTGCAATAGGGAACCTGACGTCACTGACACAAATAGTGATAGTGAGGATAGGTGTGTTGAGGCACAGGCATGTTTTCCAGGGTCTGTCGTTGGGCCACCAATCAACAGCACACAAGTGTCCACCCCATCCATGTACACGGTCATACTGCCTATACATCCATCATCACCAATGCTCTTAGCTGAGGGACAGTGTACAGTCGGCAATGGCCAGCGCAGTGTGGTATCTATGGCACATGTATCTGGACACAGCAGCCATAGCCAGATGTCTGGAACGGTACCACATAGGCAGATGTCCAGGGGTTCTCATCGGAGCACTGCTGGTCATCATGCCCCTGGCAGATGTACCACAGGTCTTACAACCTCACGCATGTTCCAGGCTGTCATGGAGGCACAGGCATGTATGGAATGGTACACCAGACAGGGACTAAGGGCAGAGAGGGCACATACCACTTTAAATCACAGTATCCATGACCTAGCAGGTGCCATCCGTAATTACACTGAGGTCATTGATAGACGGTGGGGTGAGACATTAGATGTCCTCCGCAATGTCATGTCCATGTGTCAGGACAGTGTGGGGCAGCTGAGACATAGACATGAACGTATGCCAGCAACATCAGCAGCTGGCAGTCGCCGTGGATGTCCCTCAAGTCACAGCCACTCCCGTAGTGCCAGTACCAGCCCCAGCAATGTTGGGGGTGGGCTGTCCATAGACCATCCTAGAAGATCACGTGCACGTGGCTCTGGCCAGTCCCAGCAGGGACCTGGGTCCAGTGTACATATATCTACCTCTGAGGATAGTACCCAGTCTGGCATAGTACCTGATACTGTCAGTAGCACCCTTGCCAGGCACAAGTACCGTATCCATGGCCAGAGATGGTGATCTGTAAAGCCTGGCAGGTACAGTCTGTGGCTGTCCCACAAATCCCCGTATATGGCAGCCACATGGTGGAACTGTGTGCATGCAGATACACACGCACACATAAACCAGACACCTAGGGCTAACACATACCCACACATATTACATCAACATTGGCCCATACCAGTGCTCTTGGCCCTCACACACACACACATACATGTTGATTGTATGGCTCAATGTAGGCCTCTGGCAAACCAACAACACACCCTGTGCATATGATGAAACCTGTGCCACCCCTGTCATCTGTAACATTGATGCAGGAACAGGCTAACATAGTGCTGATGCACAGGGTGACTTTATAGCAGTATAACAATGTTAGTATGTTGTCAGCAGTAAACTGTAATGATATCCTTGAAGGTGTAGCTGAGCAGGCATGATGCATTAAAGCTATAATTGTCAATGTAGTATTGTTTACTCCAGTGTTAATTCCAATAGTGTATTGTCCACCCAAGTGCCACTTGGCTGATGTGTGTAGTATTGGCAAGAGTGGAGAGTATGTGTGGGATGTGTGTAGCACAGATTTGCATGTGTACATTGGTGAACATGGTGGAGGTGCACTGTCTGCATGTACGTGCATAGTGGACACATGGGCAGGGTGACATGCCCTGTATTACACAGTGTTAACACTCCATAGTTTCTGTTGGTGGCCAGTATGCATTGTACTACACACATTTTGGAACCTGAGTATGCATGTGTGTATGACATGGTTTGACATTGTGCTGTGGGGATACTGTTACTCTCTGTCATTGGTTTGCATTCTGGTAGTATGCATCACCTCAACAGCCTGACCATAAACATTCATTAGATGATGTCTTGACAACTGACACACAGATATAGGACACACAGTAACATTTGGATCCTTCGGGTACTATACTATGCCAGTAACCAGTGTTATTCACCTGCACCCATTCCTGGGACCACCCCTGTTTGGCATATAGCTTTCTTAGGTACCAGCATACACAGTAGGGATATGTCCGTCCACATTTGGAAATGCATACTATGGGCTATAATGCATTCTCCAGATGACACACACATCCTCCACAAGGGTATCATACAGACAGATACCCATTGTCAAACCCATGCTGTAAAGCTATAAGCCAGCTAAAGCATAGTCATCCACCTTCACAAAACATAGTATCCCCACAGTACCACATGGGTATTATCCCCCAACATGTTGAGCGTGTACCGATGTATACATACAGCCAAGCGTTATGTCATCTCTCCTTTGATAATCACATTTCTAAAGGTATTTGGAAATCCCTCGGTGGATCACATAAGCAATAAGGGGTCCGCATGCATATCCACAAAGGTTGTTGTACACCTATAATGAATAGCCATCATTGACAGACTTTGCTGTGTTTGAACAGGTTTCAAATATACCTCAGGCATAAACCCTCACTCACACTATTCAATAAAAACCGTAATGAGTGTGTGTGACACGGATGACCTAGACCAGGGATCACTGCAGTGGCTGGGCTTGTCACAAGCATACAGATGTGACCTCAGGTCTGTAAAGCAGCAGCACACCCTGGCAAAGATAACAGATGAGTTAATGGAGAAAGCAGGGTTCCCCCTATGAAATAATCAAGGTCACATGTATGTATATGTAATTGCCACACAGCTACCTGACATGTAATGCACATACTCTTGTCATTGTGATATGTCATACAGTAGTAAAAGTAAAACCCACAACACATTGACCAACAGTGTCACACACATGAAGCACACACAGTCACCGAGTGCAGGATTCCAACCCTGACCTAAATACGTTATGATACTACAGCAGTATGCTTTACATGATGCACTTTGCACATTATTGGAAGTTTTTCTTTCCACAGGTATATTTGTAGGATGGTGACATCATCCAACCTGACAAAGGTAAGACTACCACTTTGAATGTGTTGTAGTCTCCAAAAAGGCTGTTCTTTTCCAAGGGGAGACACACATTCTCATATAGTTATCAGTTGCAGGATTCAAACCCCTACCTAACTATGTTATGGTACTACAGCAGTACGCATTTACATGATGCACTATACACATTACTGAGGGCTCTTTTTTCCACAGGTATATTTGTAGGATGGTGACATCATCAGACCTGACAAAGGTGAGAATACCACTTTGAATGTGTTGTGGTAGTCTCCAAAAAGGTTGTGCCTTTTGAAGGGGAGACACACACAGACTCTCATACAGTTGTTGGATTCAAACTCTTACCTAACTATGCTATGGTACTACAGCAGTACACATTTATATGACATGCTGTACACATTCCTATGAGCTCTTCTTTCCACAGGCATATTTGTAGGATGGTGACATCATCTGACCTGACAAAGGTGAGAATACCACTTTGAATGTGTTGTTGTAGTCTCCAAAAAGGTTGCTCTTTTCTAAGGGGTGACACACACAGACAGACTCTTATACAGTTGTCACTTGCAGGATTCAAACCCCTACCTAACTATGTTATGATACTACAGCAGTAGGCATTTACACAACACGCCACACACATTACTGGGTGCTCTTTTTTCCACAGGTATATTTGTAGGATGGTGACATCATCAGACTACACAAAGTGTGTACATTAGGTGGGCTACACAGATGATATTTCTAAACACTTTGGCAATGTGATCATCAAAGGAGAGTGTACTATCTACCTGGGTCCACAGGTCCATAATTACATTCTCCGTACATACTGGATTACCACCTATGTGGTAATTTGTCTGCACTTTGTTTTATCCAAAGGGATGTCTATGCATTGTTTGGCATTCTGCTTGAGGGCATTGTTTGACACCAGGTATCTGTCTCTGTAAGACCCTTCTGGAGGATGTCTGTGTCAGCCATAGAGTCGATTATGGACCACAGTTGGCAGTCATCTGCAAACTCGTTCAGCCATACTCCTCCCGTGCTTGCCTGTACCTCTGAGCAGTATCTACTGAACAGGTCGGGTCCCAGGACCAGGACCTGTGGGATGCCATTTGTGAGTGGTTTACAGTTGGACATGGCACACACAACTCTGAACATGTGTGTTTGATCTGTGAGACAGTTGGCCACCCATCCTGTGACATAGGTGTTAATGTTCAGGCTGGTAAGCTTGCCCATGATGCCAGAGTGGGGAATGTTGTCAAAGGCCTTAGTGAGGTCCAGGTGGGCTGTGTGGCCTATGTTCACCTCCATCTATGTCCTTGGTAACTGTTTCAAGGATGTGAACAAGGTTTAGGGGGCAGGATCTGCCTTTAACTAAGCCAAGTTGGGTAGAGTCCAGTGTCTATTGTTTCCCAATGTGTCTGTTTATGGGTACCATGATAATCTGCTCCATAGCTTTGCAGACCAGGCTGTGTAGGCCTATAGGGCAATAGTTTCCAGGTTCTGTTGTGGCAACACCTTTGTGGAGCTGGATGACTGTTGCTGTATGCCATTCTTTGGGTACACAGCCTGTGGTACGGTTGAGTCTGGACAGTGAATGTAGGTGAGGGTGTAGTTCTTTTTGGGGCTGGTGTAAGACGCAGCCTGGCATACCATCCAGACCCATTGATGCTGTGTTCGTAGCTTTGGAGAGTGCTGTTTCTACCTGCATGTCCATGACGTCTGGGGCTGTGCATTCTTCTGGGATGAACACAGGCCCTTTTGGGGGTGATGGGGGGTTGCACTGCACTTGTCCACCAGGATGTGACCAATGCCAGTTGGTCCAGTGTATGTTTTGCCACTTTGCAGTGGCTGACAGCATATTTGTGAGTTGCCACCTACATGTTTGGTATAGCTAACGAAGGATTTGTGGTGGTGATTCTTACACTCCTTGGCATTTTGTCTTTAGAAACAGGCCTTGCATTATTTTATGAGCAATCATTGTGTCTTCCTAATACTGATCAGTGATGCATTTCCTTTTGTGAGGTTTACCCTATCATGTGTTAGTTTCCTCCTTCTGTTGTATAGCTTATTTATGGGCAACAACCACTGGCTTGGTGTCTTCCTTTTGGAGGTGTGTGTCTTGGTTTTATTTGGGATGTCTCGATCCATGCATCCCTGCAGATGCTCATAGAATGCAATTGTAAATGATGCTGTGGATTGTATAGCATTATCCTATAGCAAGGAGGCTTTGGAAATTTACACTTTGGTCCTGAGAAGTGTGCATTTTATAGGTTCATAGGTTCATACTAGGCTATCTGCCCTAGGGCATTTATAAGCCTAGCCAGAGTGTGTTTGGCTTTCGCCACCCATTTTAAATTAATTTTGCTATGCCCTTTTTCTAGGTTAGTATACTGTGCCTCTGTCTAACAGTGACACAGAAGTGATACCCGGGGTAAACCTACAATCTCCCATCCACTCATCAAGATTCCTCTTGAAGAGAGTCAATGAGGGACTCTGCCTAACCTGGACTGGGATTTTATTCCAGAGTGAAGGGAGCCTCTGGGTTATGAATCTGTCCCTCCAGCATGTCCTATTTATTTCAGTGCTGAGGTTCAAGTCTCTCGAGCACGTAGATCAATGGGATTTGGATTTTCTGAGGTGCAGCATGTCCATTAATTCCGGGTTGGACATGGCTTTATACGTCAGGCACAGATCGCCTCTGAGCAGGCGGTATGCCACTGAGTAGAGCTGGAGTTTCTTTAACTGGGCAGCATATGGCATCTGTTTGAGCCCTTTGATCCTCTTGGTGAGGTACTTTTGGGGTCTTTCCAGTTGCTGCAGGTGTCTGGTAAGGTACATCCCAAAAGGGGCATTGTACTCAATTATGGGCCTGATGAGGGATGAGTAAAGAGGCATGATGACCTCCCCTGATCTAGATGTGAATCCCTTCATGATTAGGTGGGCTATATAAAATGTTTTTCCAACCACTTTGGCCAAGTGGTTGTCAAATGAGAGATTGCTATCAACGTGTGTCCCCAGGTCTCTAATTACTTCTTCTGTACTTAATGGATTACCACCTATGTGATAATTTGTGGGCACTTTGTTTTTGCCAAAGCAGATGACTATACACTTTTTGGCATTTAGCTTGAGGCCATGGCTCTGGCACCAGTTGTCTGTTTCTTTGAGGCCCTTTTGGAGGATGCTTGTGTCAGCTGGAGAGTCGATTTTGGCACCCAGTTTGCAGTCATCTGCTTTTGCAATGTCTTCACAGTGATTTATTTGACTGGAGGAGGTGGGATGTGGATGTCCACTGTGATTACTTTATGATCTGTATTACCAGCAAGGGGTTTATCTCTGTTGCGGAACACCGGTACCCCATGTTGGTGATGCTCCAGTCCAGTACATTGTCACCTCTAGTAGCCATGGTGGCCAGCTGTTCCAGGGCATTTGAGTGTTTACACTCTAGGAAGCATTGGGCAATGGACATTGTACACCAGTAATTATCTCGGTCAATGTTTGGGTAGTTGTAATCCCCTCATATAATGCTGTTTGGTAGGACCTTTATATTTTCCACTGTTCTCAGGAATACTGAGTGAGGTTCCTGAGACATGGTAGGTGATTTGTAGCAGCCTACAATGTGATAAGCAGCTTTGCCCAATGTGACTTGCACTTGCATGGTCTTCGAGGCCTCATGCTGTGCCATTGATCTGGAGGTGTGTGTATCCATAAGGTAAATGGATACACCCCTTCCTTCTGTATTTCACTCTGGGTTTTGGGTCCAAGGATCAGAGGGATTGTGAGTGTTTTACGTGGGGCATATCCAATAGCTCTGTGTTTGACATAGCTTTTGATGTTATACAGAGATCACATCTGAGTAGGCAATATGCAAGACATTACAGCTGGAGCATTTACAGACGGTCTGTGTATGGCATGTATGTCAGGCTACCAATGCTCCTTGTGAGGCAGGCTTTCCAGTTGTTGTAGATGTCTTGTGAGGTACATAGCAGAAGGGGCATTGATGGTCACCCTCTTACACACATCTGTGCACATCCACCTTTGCCTTATTATACTGTGTTCCCCCTATATATATATATATATATATATATATATATATATATATATATATATATATATGTACATAGGTAGGTAATAGGCTATCTGCCTGAAGGCATATATTAGTATGGTCAGAGTGTGCTGCTATCTCCACCCATGGTGTTAGTTACCTAGGCCTCTGTGTAGTAGAGCTGATGAAGTGCTGTCTGGTGTGGCACTTCAGTTTCACATACACTCATCAAGGCTCCTCTGGAAGAGTGTCAGTGAGGGACTCGGCCTCCTCTTGGTTGGGAGCCTGTTCCAAAGCAAGGGACATCTGTGAGGTAGTACTGTATCCCTCCAACATGTTCTATTTAATGTTGTGATGATGGTATCCCTAGAGCATGTGGTACAGTGAGCTTGGGTTTACTACAGATAGCGCATGTACATCAGTTCTGCATTGGACATGGACCTGTCTGTTGGGCAGAGATCTCATGAGTAGACAGTATGCAACAGAGTACAGATTGAATTAAATTCAGTCATGTTGCACGGGGCAACTGTTTGAGGCCAGTAATCCTCTTGTTGAGGTACTTCAGTGCTCTTTCCAGCTGCTGAAGGTGCCTAGTCAGATGCATTGCAACTCTGATGTGATACTCTCATACAGGTCTGATGACTGATGGTTACAGGGAACCTCCTTTGACCTACATGCAAAGACTTTGGCGGTTTGTGGGAACACATAGCATGTATTTCTAACCACTTTGTGAATGTGTTTCTGGAAGTGGAGATGACTATCCACATGTGTCCATATCAACTCCATATTTATGGTGTTGGCACCTATGTAGTATTTGTATGATTGTAGCTTGGGGCCATAATCCTGTCACCACATCTGTCTGACTGTGAACCTTTATAAGGATGTCTCTGTTGTCCCAAACATTGGGTATGATAACATTTTGTTTTGTTTGGAAATCTGCATGTTACGTATACTGACTATGATTATGTCTGTATTTGCAATACTGCTACTTAACTCTGTATTTTGACTTACATGTGCTGTAGTAGTAACACTGATTTCTGAAGACTGTAAACTAGAATTTGTATTTCAGTCTGAAACCAAGCTGACTTTAGAAACTGAATCATACTGCAAATTATGAGACATTACAGTGTGCTTCTGTGTTTTAACCCTTTTGCATCTAGAAAGATTTAACATTCCCGACCTAACAACATTGGACTTTGAATAAACATTTCTGTAACACAATTTTTTTAGACTGCTTTACCCAGTTTTTAACTTTAAACCACACATTTACTGGTGCCTTTACTAAGGTCTATGTTCACACATTGAAAAAAAAATTTTAACAAACGGCTAATAATCGAACATTAAACATCAAAAGTTTAATGTACCAAAAAAGCTTAACAGCAAAAAATTATTCATGAATGTAACCAACCAACATGGAGGGTTGCACCCTCCAATGCCCCCCCCCAACTATATATACCAACTCCAAGATCACACTACAGTGGAGAATAGGGCAAACATAAAAACGATTTCCTTTGCTTACCTTATGCATCACAGTATGTGCTGGTTGTTGGTTAACTATGGCCATTTGATGAATTGGTGGCTCTCCACTGTAAGGATTGATAGGATTGTAGAATACTGGAAGGAACTGGAAATAACTGGAATAAATGAGAATGAGACTGAGACTGGAATGAGTATCTTTATCTTTTAATTACCCAGAATTGTACTGAACAGATTCCAGTCTTTTCTTTATGTGCCAAGTCTTCTTGTACCTTTCATAGTAAAAGTCTACATACACTGTAGCTTGGTTAAGAATGTTTTATTTTGTATACTGGAGGTAGATGTCAACAATATCTGAATCGAATCTTAATATTCATTAGTTTCTACACTCATTATGCTTTCTGTAATTTCTGTACTCCGAATGTCAAATCTTAGTATTGCCAATAACAGTGCTGATAAATATGTCTGTAGCTTCTGCACTCATATTCCTGTCCTCCTGAATAATGTAATTAATATTCCGGAATGCTGGATATTTGACCTGACTTCTGCACTCAGTCTTAAGTGTTTGTACCAAACTTCTGAGGACTGTACTGCAATGGCTTTCTGCATATCAGTCCAAATGCACTAACTAACTGTGCCTCAAGTATCTCCTAATAATACCAAAACCATGGAAATGTATGCACACCCCTTTGACCTTGATTCCCAAGCCTTGTACCATCTTAACAAGATCTTTTTATACTCAGTGTACTGCACATTCTGTTAGCACATTTTATTCTTATCAGTATTCTTGACTGAAGGTTATTTCACTAATTGAAAGTGCATTCATGAAACTGCAGGCAAAATGTGAAAGCCTGCTTTAACATGGCTGCATTTCTAGACTTATGCAAACAGAATACTATATTTTGGTCTAACAAACTACATTTAAATTAAACCTAATCTTACAGACAGTAATGTAAAGTACAATTTCTATAGCATTATTCAGGCTGTTAGTAATTACACTATTTTTCTAATCTTGAGATTAATTAATACAAAAATATCATATATGATGGAGGAAGGTACAGAACGGCGTACCATGATGTGCAAGCCTTAACTTGGAAGTTTTCCACATTCAGGTAAGTCAAAGCCATTCAGAGACCACTCTCCCTCTAAAGTTTTCTGCTTAGGTAGACATAATGTGGAGACCTGTCTAGACAGACAAGACACATGCATAAATGTCAGTGAAGATGAGCTGCTAGTGCTGATTAACCATGTCTCTCCTTCCTCCTCACCCCTCCCCAGAATTGGCATTGGATCCAGTTTAAATTGCTCTACAAAGTCATTTTTTTCACAGGTAAAAAAAAATTTACACAGTCTTTTGTTGGCATACACCCATACATCTATACAGGATTGGTCACAGCTCGTACCATGATTGCAGGTAAGTATATTGGGAAAGTGTGTACGTGTGCATGCGCGCGCGTGTGTATATGTGCATGTAGACATGTATGTGCATGCCTTTACAGCTATGAATGTGGCAGAATGGCTGGGTGTGTGTGTCTGTGTGTGTGTGTGTGTGTGTGTGTGTGTGTGTGTGTGTGTGTGTGTGTGTGTGTGTGTGTGCAAGTGTGTATGTGCGTGTGTGTGTGTGTGTGTGTGTGTGTGTGTGTGTGTGTGTGTGTGTGTGTGTGTGCGTGTGGACATGTATGTGCATGCCTTTACACTATAAATGTGGCAGAATGGCAGTGTGTGTATGTGTGTGCATATATGTGTGTATGAGTATGCTTGTAGTTTTGTGAATGAGAGTGATCATATCAATAGGAGCTTGCTTGTGAGGGCATGTGTGCATGTGTGTGTGTGTGTGTGTGTGTGTGTGTGTGTGTGTGTGTGTGTGTGTGTGTGTGTGTGTGTGTGTGTGTGTCTGTGTCTGCATATGCATATTGGGAGAATGCCTATTCCACTGTGATACTTGGGCTGGTAAGGAGAACACTAAAGCAGTCAGATTTGACAGCACTATATTCAGTTTAGAGAAATAGTAATTAGCTGCTAATGAGGTGTTCATCTGTGCAGCTTAACCTTATCTTTGAGTCAGAGATTATCTCTGCCATGCTAAAGAAATAACATGACTTTAAACAGATAGCATGGGCAGAGAAAATCTTTCTGAATCCTTCCCTTTCCTTACCCATGATGAGATTGTTAGAATTGTTGACACTTCAAACATATGTATGTCCATTCTTTAGTATGGTAATTCAGCATGTTCATGGGTTCAAAGATGTGTATCAGGCTAACAACCACTGTGGGCTTTTTAAACCTAACCATACATCCCAAATCTCTGACAAGTTCTGGTACCCTTGATAAGTGTAAGCAGAGGATTGGGAGGTGAAACATTTACAAGCAGAGGCCTTGGAGATGAGCTATTTACAGGCTGCCTGTATTCATTAGAGACAGAGGTACCAAGCCAGGGATGAATTTCCTATTCCTGATCCAGTTGTCCAAACTGCACTTGAATTGGGTTAGGGAGGAACTCTACTTCACATCACCGGAGAACCTGTTCCAAAGAAGGGATAGTCTCTGGGATACATACCTGTCTCCCCAATGGGTCCTATTTATATCACAGGAAAGGTTTAAGTCTGTAGACTGGGTAATTCTGGTGCTATTTGTTTTGTGGATCTGCTGCAGATCCATCAGAATGCTTTCTGAAGATGCCATGTATCTCAGGCATAGTTATCCCTCAACAGCCTATAGGAAATAGAATATAGGGATAGAGCTTTGAGGAGATCTGCATAGGACACACTATTTATGTACTATATTCTTTCAGTGAGGAATCTCTGTGGACATTCTATTTGTTGGATGTGCCTGGTTAGGTACATACCAAAGGGGACATTTTACTCATTAATGCATCTAATGAATGATGAATACAATGGAAGAATGACCTTCTTGGATCTAGATGCCATACCTTTCTTTATAAGTTGCACAGCACAGAATGAGTTCCTCTCTACTGCATACACATGATGGTCAAAGGGTAGATTAATATATGTGTGTGTCCCCAAGTCCCTGACTACCGCATCAACTTTTAGGAGTGTGTTATCAATATGATAGTTAACAGGGGTGGCTAACTTCCCAATGGATGCTGTTACGCATTTATTGGCATTTAGTTTTAGCCCATGGTTCTGACACCAATTATTTGTCTATGTTTGCCCTTCTTAAGGGAACATTAGTGTTGGTAGGGGATTCTATAACCACTCCTAAATTGCAATTATCTGCAGATTTGATCACCCAGAGGCCCTTGACATTGGTCTTGACTTCAAAAAAGTAAATGCCAAAAAGGAGCAGTCCCAGGACCAATCCCTGAGGAAGTCTGTGAAGGCTGCCAGCCCAGCTAGATAGAAATTTGTAAATAATTCTGTCTCATTGTAAATATTAACATGATCCACAAGATTCTGTAACAAATGAAAGAAAACTGTGTTATTTGCTGAGCTTCAAAAATGTAACTGCAGTGCACCCTGCTGGAAGAAAGCAGAAATGTGTATACATTCTATGCCTATGTAGTGTATGTTTCATGATAGAAAATTGGGATATACAGAGTTAACTGGCAAACTCTAAAAAAATAAGCTTATAAATAAAATAATTTTATGACTGTTTGTGATCTCAATGTAAGAGACAGGATGTCTGGGCTAGGAGCTTCTTTCTATTGTCTTAAGACAGAGATAATTACTAGGTTTTACAAGCAAAGTGTCTTTTATAGTCCTGTGATTTTCTAACAGCTGCAGATCACAAAGAAATGTAAATTTTAAGTTCTGTTAGCCTGGGGAATTAAGCAGAGATGACAAGAATGATGTAATCTGAAATGACTCACCAGTAATGTGTATTATCAATTTACAAAACTAGCTCAGAGAGAATGAGAGTGCATTTTGTATCCTGATCTGGACCTGTAAACATCTATTCAGCACTTCTCATCTGCATTTGCTTTTCTCTGTAAGTAAGTTATTTAGGTACAGTGATTTCTCTTAGAGATAGATAGGAATATAACCAGATTAGTCTAGCTGTTTTCTATATTTATTTCAGACTGTCCTACAATATTGTTTTAAAGTATTATCTATGATTTCTAAACTCTCTACAGTCACTGTGTTGAATCAATGAGTATTGTCTTGTGTTTTTATTTATTATTAAATATTTGTAAACATTTTAACTGTGGCTGTATTGTGTAGCGATATTTAAGCTCTTAGGGTACTTGCATGTATTTGGTGATACTGTACAAGCCAATCCAATAGCCTTGCTGTTCGTCATAATTGCTATTTCGATAACAGTAACATTGCACAGTAGAATTGGTCACCTTTTGTAAGGGCATTTAGAGTAGCTGATAACAATAGTTGGTGGCAGGTGGTACAACCGTATAGTCTGGGCAGAAGGGGGTATAGTTGGAGAACCTGTGTCAGCCTTCCCCAGGAGTGTCTGGGTGTTTGTATATAAACCAAATCTCAAAGTGTGTGTGTGTGCCAGCTACTTGGGCAGGGACATAAAGCACTGGTTGGACAGAGAGGGTACTGGAGGTTTTGGCTTGACTACTTGGCTGAGATCTGAACCCTATAGCTGTGCCAGTGGGGAGTTTTATTGGGGATCTGGAGAGAAAGGGAGAAATCAGCCCCAGACTGACTGTGATCTCTGTATGCTCTTAAGGGAAATTGTACTTTACTGTGTGTGTATGTACTTGTTATCCTCCCAATGTGGACGCACCTCACTGGTGCTAGTGGTGAGGATTGAGGCTCCTTGATTACTGGGCCAGTGCATGGGCATCACAGGGTCTACTAGTGAATGGTCACTTTGTAGAGGTGGACTCCTCAGTTCTAATGTTCTGGGTCCTGTATGTAAGTCAGCTTGCTGCCCTCTGGGAGACATAAAGGTTTATACTTAACCTCCTGAGTTAGTCAATAATGCCTGAGTGGGGTATTGTATTAAATGCCTTGGCCCAAACAAGGTAGGCAGTGTGAACTATTTTTAACTGATCTATTGCTTTGGTGATCTTCTCAAAGATGTCCACCAGGTTCAGTCGGCATGTCCTGCCCTTGATGAAACTAAACAGGGTTGGATCCAGTGTCTGGAGGTTTCTTATGTTATTATTGATAATTTCCAGGATAATTCTTTCCATGGCTTTGTATATGAGTCTAGTTAGTTAGACTTATGCTTCTGTAATTTCCAAAGCTTATAGATGGCCCACCTTTGTGAAGAGGGATGATGGTTGTCATTTTCCATTTGTGAGGCAAGAAGCTTTTTTCGAGGCTATGGTTAAGCAGTGATTCCAGGGGGGCTGATAGATCAGGTTTCATGCTATTTAGAATGCAGCCTGGAATATAGTCAGGGCCAATAAAAGCAATGTTCTTGGCTATACAGTGAGGTCCTGTTTTCAAGTGACAATGGGGTAGCTATATTTGATGGCATTTTCTGAGGGGAGGCGAGTGGTGGGCAGGGGGAAAGTTAGACCTGAATTTGTCTGCCAGTTGGTTTCTCATAAAAAGACAATATGTTCTTGTCTTGATTCTGACTTTTTGTTTCCTATATCTTTTGGCTCAGGTGTGCTTCATCTAGGAGGTCTTTGGCACCTAGGAAAGTTACACTTAAGAGTCTTAGCATATGTGGGTCTATGTGCCTGATTCATGCTGTGTGCAATGGGTACAATGTGTGTACTACAGACAACCTGATTAACATTAGGTGACAGCTTTGCTTCCAGTGACATTAGGTAATTACATCTCACATACCTTATCAGTTTGGGTGAGAATTGGTTGTTAGTAAATGTGAGGCACTTTCTACATTAACTCATTATGCTCATATCCATCAACCTGGTAAGTGTGATGGGGAAAAATTGATATCACTGGCAATAAGGCCTTTTTTATTGATAAGATGGTTGCTCTAAGAATATAGAGTAAAGTCAGGAGTATCAGCAGTCTTCTGGAAATAATGTCTCTATACTCCTTCTCTCACCAGGAGTAAAATAAAAGCACTAATCCCAAGATCATTACTGAAAGGCAGAATGTGGGTTCTCTAATGATTGGAGGTGTTGGACAAGGGTATATATTACGTTGTCAAACTTTTAAAAGTTTGAATGTCATATGGTTGACACCATACAATCGAACTTTTAAAAGTTCAAATGTTTCAACAGAGATCTCCATATAGTGCGGAATGAGAAGATTTCCCTTTCCTGCACTGTAGTGCAGTCTCAGAGTTGGTATATTTAAAGAGCGGGGGATGTGGGAGGTGCAGGGTGGCTTGCCCTCCTGCTTAAAATGGTCAGGCAGGTTTTTTCTGTTGTTTATTTATTTTTTTTTAGCTTTTCAAACTTCTAAAAGTTTGATTATATGGCTTTGATCATATGACATTCGAACTTTTAAAAGTTCAATAACGTAATATACACCCATTGGCCAGATGTGCAGATTTTAAAGGTAAATAGGAAAAATGGGTTAATATCCCAAGAGTTGCAGTGTGCACTAAGCAGTTAGATATGAAAGAAGGGGTAGCTTAAATTTTAGTAGTCTAAGTGGAGGAGCACTAATTTTAAAATTGCAAGATAGATTGGATGGGGGTGGGTACTTAATTTGATGTCTCTAAGGAATACAGTGGGGGCAATGAAATTAAATAACTGAAGGGGAATTACATTTACAAAATTATTATTTTTGCTTACTGACTATAGCCAATGAAAGAGGAGAGGGAATGAATTATGTGATCAAATTAACATAAGGGGCAGGCAAATAGAGAGTGAATATAAAAACACAACAGTAACAAGGCGAGAGAGTAGGGAACATTTCATTTCTGTGTGACTCACAACAGAGATAGGTTCTGGTTTCTTTTCTAGTTTAAACAAGCAATAGAATATAGAATACTGAATACAACTGAAACATGAAATACACCACAATATACTAAATAGAAGAATGCAGTAAAGGGGGTCATGGCTTGGATGGCAGGCTGAAAGCAGCAGAAACATTCTGCTCTGCAGAAATACAATTATCCTGACAGGAATTATTTACAAACACTTTAAAGTAGTTAATCTACAATCTAGAAATCTCAAGCTATTTACTGGTGTGTTTTTCAATCTATAAGTTTTATATTTTCCTGTCAGACTTAAAAGAAGAAGGATGAGAGAATTACAAGTGAAGAAAGGTGAGTCTCCTCAAGTCTACTCAGCAGGAAAATCCTCTGAAAAAAGAACTACATTCAATTCTTACAAACATTTAGGATCTAATGTAAAAAATGGACAAACTGGACCTTAAAGTTGACAAAATTGAAGAAGATTCAACTAAACAGATTCTAAAACAACGGAAAATCCAAATAGCAGCACTAGAGGAGTCAGTCTCTGACATTGACTATAGAGTAATAGACTGAGGAAAAAAAACATTGAACTCCTTCTACAGCAAAATAATAGACTTATAAGCAAAGTTGATGACTTGGAAAACTGGTCCAGAAGGAATAATATCAGAATTTATGGTATACCAGAAAGAATGGAAGGAGATAATATAATGAATTTTTTTAATTACATGGCTCCCCAAAACTTTAAATCTACCGGAAGGTCTTTCTTTTGGCATCGGTAGAGCCCACAGATCTCTATCTACAGTTTCTTTTCCAACAGCAAGAACATTCACCCAAGATTTATCATTGTGAAGTTTATATCCAGCCAAGATAAGGATCTCATCCTAAAATCTGCTTGGGCTCTCTCTCTCTTGAAAATAGATGACTAGGTAATTAGATTTGATAATGAATACTCCTCTGCTGTCATTTCATAAAGAAAAAAAACTTTTATTCCCCTTATCAAATCACTAAAAAAACTGGTATTAAAGCACAGCTGATATATCTTGCCAAAATAAGACTGCCTACCAGAAGGAAAAGAACTTTCGAAACTCTTGAAAAAACAAACACTTTTGTACAGAAGAAAAACTTAAATGCAGAAGAACACATTTTTACTACTTCTGCATTAAAGAGGAAAGCATCAAAAAGCAATTAGTCTGTGAAAGTAAAAAAAAATAAAAAATTCCAGGGACAAATAATTAAATCTATACTTAATTTATCTTTCTTAACAAAATGCTGCTTTAGTTCTCCTTGGAAATACTTACAAGAGAAAAACAAGGTAATACATTTTGTCTTTTATAGCTTAGTAAACATTAATAATATGCAATATAATTCATTGAAAGTATATAAAAAAACTATTAATTCATCTATGCAAAACTGCATATAATAGTCTAGTAAATAAAGCAGACTTTAAGATGCATATTTATTTATATAGCTGCTATACATTAGTAGTAATTCTTAGTGGTGTTTCATATCAGTCCCTTACAGTCTAAATAATTGCAAGGGAGGAAAGGAAGACTTTGCAAATGAATCCTGTAAGTATCTGAAATATGGCTTTGTCTATATGTTAAATGATCCACTTGCAAGATGTTAAGCCATAATTTCTCTCTGTTAAACTGTGAGGAAAATTCATCTGGTTTTCTGTTACAGCTATTTCAAATGTGCTTATGAAACGTTAGCTATGCCACACATCTAGTGATAGTTAATGTATTTGAATGCTGATACAGATTATTTATGTTGGGAAATATTTGTTTCAATCTGCTTTTAACACTTTTTATCATCAATGTGGACTTTGTTGTTTACGAACATCTGTTTTAGTCAATTGCGACAAATGCAGCATGTCCGTGAGAACTTTGTGTCTAGAGCTTCATTTTAAAAAATATTATTCCCATTCACATACCTTAAATCTTCTCTCAGTGACTTATAAAGCTGTCTCAAGCTTGTAGAAAAACTGTGAAGCTCCATGTTCACACAGGAAATACTGCAACAGATCTTAGGAAACAGCATTTGACCTTTAAACTCTCTTCTCAGTCTGAAACTCATTGGACCAACCGGAAAGCAGCAAGGATGTTGACTTGATGAAACTGTAATCCTTTCCTTCAAAAGTAAATGTAAGTGATCAATTTTTAATTTGTAGATATATTATTAGAGATTTAGACAAATTTCTGCTTTGATAAATGCAGCTAAAAGATTGTAACATGATCCTTTTAAAAGATTTGTGTGAGCCTTTACTAAATTCTTGAATACTGAACATACACTGATATACATGATGCTTATGATATACTCAAGGTACTGGACTTTGCATTTATATTGATTAGTTATTGAAACAAGGTAACAGAATTTTTGTAATTTTAAGTGCCTTCTTTTACATAATCCATGTGGCTCCTTTGCATGAGAGTTTTATTTCCTTAATTAATGTGAGCTGCATATACCATGCTATTTTGCCAATATGAGGTGCTGCTGTGACTTTGTACCAGACACACTGTCATAGCTGCTATCTATACTACTTTGTGAAGAGTGATGCATTACATTTATGTGAATCTCAGCTGGCATCTTCTTTTACTGTTAACAGCAATTGTGTTTTCTTATGGCTGTTTCAATGTTATAGCTGATCTGGGGTCCTTCACTCTTAGCCAATTACTGCACTCTATTGTGGTTTGAGGAGCACTTTAAGACATGGTGTTAATGAACTACATTGGGGTTTCTATGTATGTTGCTAGATCCAAAATGGGATGCATGCTGCAGTCCATAAATCTTAATGGAAAAAAAGAAAGGAAAAGGGTGAAAAAAAGAGAAAGAAAAGAAAAGAAAGAAAAAAAAGGGGAAGGAAAAGAAAAAAAGAAAATAAAATTTTGTTACTTTTTACCATTTTAGAGGCTGTACTCAGCAACCTCAGAAGTGTAATACATTGGATTCATGGTAGTTTTATGACTATACTCTTGTCAGCATCTGCCCCCCTAAATGCAGAGCTTCACTAGAAACATCTGGTAATCAAAAACTGTTTTGTGGAGTAAAGGACCAATCCCCTTGTGCCTCTCTGTAAAGAGACTGTAGTCCTCATCTACGGTGTTGTTTGTATACAGAAATGCTAACATTTCGCATCCTCACTTATATATTCCATATGGTTGTTCATGGTGCTAGACTCTATATTGTGATCCTTATGCAACCACGTATATTTGCATACAGACACCTCAGAGGGAATATATTCTGATAGTTGATAGGAAACTTTGTTGTGGTAGTAAACCTGTTATTAGTTGACAGGCACATACTGTCATGTGATACTCAGTTTATTAGTTGTTTAGTTTGATTACTTCTGCTAGTCTTCTAGAATTTTAATTTTCTTCATTTATGACAACTAGCAGAAATTGAAAGTTAAGAGTTCTTTAATCCAAAGGAACGTTATAACTTGTTGTAAGGGCTGCATTGTATGTTATTGGTGTAGATCTCAGATATGAAAACTGAAATGTTTCTCTCTATTTGATTTTCATTTTAACTTTTATTTATAAGGTTGCTTTGTGCAAGAGTATTCGTCAACATATAAGAACTTAGATAAAAATGTCATCTTTAAAAGAAAGATAATAATTTTGCTGTTCAAATGCTTCAATGCATTACATTTGATTTTATACTTCATTTTACTCTTCTATTGCAAATTTGTTTCATAAAATGAACATGACATTTAGAAAAGGAAAATTTTGTTGACATTAGCTACTAAATAAATGCCCCATGTGAAGTTACATAGCTAAATTATGAAGTTATGAGACTGTGCCACCTGAAACAAATATATAATAATTACTGCATTATGCCTTTATTAGTTGTTTATTTACCTTATACATTTTCCTTCTTGCTTCTTTCTCCCTTCTCTTATTAATTATTTAACCTGCAGTAGTGGAAAATCACCTCTAGATGGTATGAGTTCGCAGATCTGTGACTTATATGTAAAACATATTAACCCAGGAACAGTAGTTTCCATGAGAAGGGTTTTTAATGTATATATTGTTGAGCACTCTTTGTTGGTTATAGACATTTTGTCCATGAAAATCTTGGTTTAACTTGTTTTAGAATTATTATAGGAAATCATTATAAATACTTTATTATTATACAATATGTTATACAATGTCAACATATAAATGTTTGTCTGTAAATGTTGTTGTTGTTGTGTCTTTCGGCTTTTCCCAGTTAGGGGGTCGCCACAGCGGAACTCCGGTCCGCTAATGATTGGTAGTTGATTTTTACGTGCCAGGTTACCAACCCTGATGCACAACCTTCATCGAAGGTACGCCCATTCACGTATGCCTCCATGCAGTAGATGCTCTAGCTGAGAATCGAACCGAACAGCGTCTTACTGTGAGGTGACAACGCTAAATGTAAATGGGCTAAATAATCCCATTAAGAGAGCAAGTGTTAACAGCTATCTTTCGTTGCATGAGGCAGATATAGTATCTCTTCAAGAGACACACCTAATATCACAAGATTTAAATAAACTTTTACTAAAAATGATGGCACATTGGTTAGTTCCCAATTTAAACACAAAAGAAGACGTGTGTTAATTCTTTGGAAAACATGCTTATGAATTACTGAGATCATAAATTTTTACATAGACAATGATGGAATGTTAGCGTTAGTGGTAATTAAACTTGAGAAAAAGTATTATACTCTCATAAACTCTTATTGGATTCCTGGAATTGGTGCAAAAAGAGTAAGGAAATATTTAGACATCATGACCCTACATTCTAGAGGAGGGGTGATATTAGCAGGAAACTTTAATTGCTTTCTTTTTTCCAGTGAAACAAAAAACTCTAAATCTTTAACATTTCCCTTACTTATTTAAAGTAACACAGCAATACACATTTTCTCCAGACTTTATACATTTAATCGGAAAGCTTTATGAAAACTCTATTTCCTTTGTAAAGATAGGCTCCTTTCTATCTTCTTTTAAAATTGTCCCTTATCTCTTTTAATTTTTGCTTTCTCTGCAGAACCCTTTGCTAATTATATCAGAAATAATGTAAACATCAAAGGCTACAATCTTAATAATGACTTATCACCAAAGATCCAACTATTTGTTGATGATTTACTATTAACTAGTGGTGATATTGAAACATCTTTAGACTACTTAGCTAGTGCTCTAGACATATGCAAAAATTTATCAGATTTAAAATTTAATGATAATAAAACCCAAACCCTCTTAATAAATAAGAACGCTACTACTAAAATGAAAAATGATGAACATTTTAATTGTGACACTACACTTATTAAATACTTAGGTGTCTCCATTAACCCTAATCTTAAAGAACCAATCTCCATAAACTATCAAAATCTAATGAACTCAATTACTTGTCTAACAAAATTAGAACAGACTTTTTTTTTTCATTTTGACGACAGACTAATACTAAATAAAATGATAATACTACCCAAAAAGTTTTATATTAGCCAGTCTTTGATTATTCCCCTACTTAAAAAAAATTGCTAAAAAGATCGATAGTATTTTATTAAAAATCCTCTGGCACACCAAAAAGTCCAGGATATTCCTAAAAAGACACACAGCAAGTTGGAAAGAAGGGAGAATTGTATTCCCTAATATTAACTTTTATATGAATCCTGCCATTTTCAATACAATTTTCTTATGGACTAATTCCTCATATACTTCATATTGGAACAAATATATGAAAAAATCTTCTTAAATAATAAAAAAAATGTTACTTGAACCTCTCACTAAAATAGATATGAATATCTTTATATGGTCATTAAAAATATACATACAAGTTAACAAACACAAATCAAAATCCTATTCTCTTAACAACCTGATACTAATAAATTTTAAAAGACTTATTCAATCTAACCATCTAATTAAAAATGTATTAATCTCTGTCTTTCTAATTGATTTCACTAATGAGTGTCTAGTCTCCTTTGATATCAACAAAATGTTAGAATTTAAAGAAAGTAACTTGCTATATCAGAAACCATTTTTGTCTACAAACAACATTCATTCGGCGATTTTTTAATTGCCAGGTACAGTTTACATAATGGCAATTGGCTAGCTATACAAACCTGTAGAGAATTCTTCTATAGCAAAATTATATTATCACTACAAACTCATGGGAATAATACACTTAAAATCCTGGAATTAATGTCTAATATTATTAATGACTCAGTAAGAGTCACCTCATTTATATCTTTGATTTATAAAACCATTAGATTTGATTTCACTTTTATAGATGCCTCTTACTGGAACTATTCTACCAAAATAAACAAAGAAGAATTTACTACTACTAATAAAAAACTCTGTTTAAAATTAATAGGAAAAACAGCAATTTGCACCTGTTAGAGAAAATATACCTGGAAATTTCTTCATAGATGCTTCTTGACAACCCATAGAATTGCAAAAATATATAAAAGGAATGATACAAAATTCTGGAGATGTAATTCAGTAGATGTTGATTGGTTTCATATGATTGTTGCTTGTAAAATGTTATCCTCATTTTGGAGTGAATTTAGACATTTCTGTAAAGCTACTAGTAACCAAAAAAGAGGAGATGCAAACAACCCAGTAGTAGAAACAAAAAGCCTTGAACCACTGCAGGTAGGGGTAAATAAACCAGGGAATTTTACTGCTCTCCAACAACTTGCCAGTATAATTCCTTGTGTATTCAAAAAAACATAAACCTCTAATATAAAAACTGAAATTCAGCTTCAGGACAAGTTTTTTTGTGTTTGTACAGAGAATTTTGTTTCACATTTTATACGAAATATCAGTGGTGTGCTGCTAAATTCTCTTCTTCTTTTTTTCTCTCACTCTGCTTGCCAAAAAAAATATTTTTTTTTTACCCAACAAATATAAAATTTTGTGTTACAATTTACTAAAAAAGTTTAAAGTTAAAGTTAAAATTTTTTTCTGGCAGGTAAAGTAATGTATCCCCCCCAGTAACAATATAAAAATAATAACAATACCACATTTATTTCACCCTGAAAAATGTGATTTAAAGTCAGAAACTTTAGAAAGTTTAATCCACTTGTCAAAAAAAATTCTTTTGATCACACTTGTCCAATTTAACCCATCTACTTTCTTGTTTGTGACTTGTTGGAGTTGCACATTCTATCAATGAGCTCTTCCGGGTAGCCTCTATCAGGAACATGTTTTCAGGTTTTTGAGTGAATTTTAAAAATTCTGTGGTACCCATTAGGTATTCCAAAGCTACCAAATTCATATACAGTTCTGAACTCATTGTGCCCCTAGTAGTTTTGATTCAAGTAGCATTTCTTGAACCCCATTCAACCTACATCATGGGGGTATACTTGTAAATAAGTCAATCACATCCACAAGGTACCCCCTTTTGCATCCATTAATAAGTCGCTTAAAATAACATAAATTCGCTTGTAGGCAATGGTCTGTTAAATTAGACTGCACTTTGTGACAACTCATGTTGACACCATTTCCTTTAAAATATAATTCTAGTTTTTTCTTCTGATTTTGAATTGTAAGTAACAGGTTCCTGTGTAAGATCAATCTTATTTAATTTTCTGTTTTTAACCTCCAAACATTTACTTTCTAAATTATTTAATAGTTTATGATATTTGCTTCTCTCTTAGATCACTGTAAATAGTAAATTGGGGTCAAAAGCCCCACAAGTTGAGAGTGAGCTGTCGATAAGCTTCCTAGCTCACCCGACTTCATTAGTCTTGCTCCATTGCTCTCCCAGCAGGTGATTGAACCACTGCTAGGTAGGCAAACAAATTATTCACTCGAAAAAAATAGGCTGAATCAAATCAAATGCATTGAGTTACTGCCCTCTACTGACAAGGAGGATCATTAAATTTTGTTATTTCTGGCAGGTAAAGTAATGGTATCCCCAGTAATCAAATAAGAACAATAATTACAAGCACCACATTTAAATACACCAGCTTTTTGTTTGTACCTTCCTATAAATATGTTTTATTTCAAAATGTGATTTAAGTCAGAAACAAAATTCTTTTGATCACACCAGCTTGTCCATCATATGTGGTAATGATACCCATCTACTTTCTTGTTTGTGACTTGTTGAGTTGCAACATCTTCACCTTCCCTTCCTCCCGTCACTGCTTTGTAGCCTCTATTCAGGAACATGTTTCTGTAAAGCCTTATGGAAGGATAAGTGTATAATATCCAACTCTCTCATCCTGTTTAATGTATCAATTCCAGAAGTTGTACCTAAAAACTGAAATACATATACTATGGTCAATCCTAGTAGTTGCAAGGAAAGTTGTAACAAAAACCTGGAAAACTGATTCTTCTTTCTCTTTTTGAACAACAAATTTATTTATTTAGCCAAATCACTGTGTGATAAACACATTTCTATCATAAAGCTGAAAAAAAATTCAACACATAAATTAATTGCTTGGGAAAAATCGCATTTATTATTGCAGGAATTTTAGATGATTTCTCGACTGTATAGAAATGTATGATTTTGTTATGGATTTTGTATATAGTTTACTTTAGTTATGAATGTAAATATCTCTTTGTTTATTGTTTTTGTTAAAAATAAAAACATTGTTGAGAAAAAAAGAAGAATGCAGTAAAACAAAACAAATTACAAGAAAGCGATATAAGAAATAACAAGCTAACCTTGCCCTCCCAGCAGTCTATGGCAGAGTCTGAGTGAGCTTTTCCAGTAAAATCTTTTTACTCCTTAAATACAAAGTTTAATTCCTAGCTCCTCCCTCAGTTCATAGGCAGTTAAGTTAAGTGAACTAATCTAATTTCTGTGTGACTCACAATAGAGACAGCTCTGATTTCTTTCCTAGTTTAAGTATGCAATAAAATACACAATGCAATTAAAACAGTGTAATGAAAATAGATCACAATATACAAAATAGAAGAAAGCAATAAAGCAATACATAGTACAGGATGGCAATATAAACAGAAACAAACTAACCTTTCTGTCACAGCAGTTTATGGCAGAGTCTGAGACAGCTTTTGCAGTAATGCCTGGAAATGTTTGATTTTTACCCCTTAAATACAAAGTTTTGTTCCTATTTGTGATTAATATTCACAATTTTTCAACTTTGTCCTGCTTTTTCTCACATATTCCCACAGCCAGACACGTGACCTCAATCACATAATATGTTATGGTAAATACTGAGCAAGTGATATTTTACTCACTCTGGGTATTATATGGTAACAAAATAAAACTAAACTTCTCCCCCTACTTTGGGTAAACATATGAACTACACATGATCCTCCCACAATGTGATAACGATATGCAGTGAAGTTTTCTTTTGGAAAACTTGGCTAGCCTTAGAAAGACCCCCCCAGGTAGTTAGTCTAGTAACACTATATGAATCTATGAGTAACAGAACCATATTTTATTGAATCTTTTAAATTACTGCTTAATAAGCAGCAC
Source organism: Protopterus annectens (assembly GCF_019279795.1). NCBI lineage: Eukaryota > Metazoa > Chordata > Ceratodontiformes > Protopteridae > Protopterus > Protopterus annectens. The sequence continues at coordinate 729,822,474 of NC_056725.1, read as the reverse complement.
AATGAATCTGTCTGGGGCAGCTCATTTTCTCTTTCAGTACTATATAACTGAACTAAACCTTCTATCATTCAAAAACATAAGACAAACATCAGAACACTGGTTATTTTATAGTGGATTGCTGTCTAAAATTAAAAAGGAGATAAAATGTTGAGTAAGAAGAAAAGGATGTGCAAGACCTGCCTCAGAAGCTAGTTGTGAAGTGGAACATGATACAGAAAAAAGGATAAGCATTATTAGTCTTTTTCCAGGAGACCATTCAGAAGCCTAGCTCAATTTCTCAACTGGCCCAGTGCACTGCCTGTTTAAATGACTTGCTCAAAATGCACTGCCTGTTTAAATGACTTGCTCAAAATAATAGTAATAGGCAAATGGAGGCCATGGGAGTTAAACCTTAGATAATGGGAAGCAGCTCATTAATAGCCCATAGCCTTAATGTTCTGTGCTAACATCTATCATAGTAATACATACCACAGAAACATACTACTTTTATAGCAGTCTGTTTAGAAATATAATAAATAACTCAGACTCTGTGATATAGAGAAACCAAGCCAGCCGTAACATAGAAGAACTGGTTTCATGTGGCATAACTGTTCCCTGAGGATTCATCTGTGAGTGGGGGGATGAGAAGCATTTTTATGTTTTTTCTAGACCAGTGGAGGGGATGAGATTCCTAGCTAGGGCTACAGTCACACGGTGGACAATGATGGCTCTAGCTTCACTTAAATATGAGTAAGACACCAAGAGCAACATGCTACTGGATTGGCTCAAGTTACTGCCAAACCTCCATTTTTCCTTTTTGAAATTTTGACCCAGCCTTATCACTGACATCAGGACCTATGCAACATATCCAATATTTGTATTCACATAGATAAAGATTAACCACCAGGTAATAACTTCCACATCAGTTAACCTTGGGTGTATTTTATTAATATTCTATCTTATGCATGCATCACTCATGCCACTCACCCACCCTTTTAACCTAGGCTGTTTCTGCCAAACCAACAGCTGTGGTGTCACAGAAAGGTGAGCCAGCATAGATATATTCATTTCCAGTCCTATGCTCATGATATACAATGTAGCTACATAGGGTGCAGGCATGTGCACTTCCTTTCAAATCACTCTTTTAGGCTTCCTGCCATATACTGCTTCAGGACCTTGTACTTCAGGAGCCGACTTCCTGCCATATGCTACTCCCAAGAGCACAAACTTCAGGAGCTGACTTCCTGTTATATATTATTCAAAGAGCACGCACCTCAATAGGTGGCATCCAGATACTGCTTATGAATTAGATTTCCTCACACCGATCTCCTTATTGAAACTGAATAGACATCAGCTACTCATCCCTTCTCCAATCCCTTTTGCAAGACTTTTAGAGCTCTGGACACCTATTGAACTCTGGTTACCAGTGTTACAGAAGGGACCCTATCTTACTTCTTTGCTAACTCCCTATAACATTATGATGGAAAAATCCAGGATACATGAGGAAAACACTTTCTCTGTATGCCATCTGGCCTCCAAACCTTATTACAAATACTTGTAGCTCTTTGTTTAAAAAAGTACATTTCTAACAAGAAAGCGGTTCTAAAATGTCCTTTGACATTATATCCTCATTATCATTAAGAATATTCTAGTCAAAGCTGAAGTCAAAATCAATTTTATTTTATTTTTTCTCCATCTAGAGAAAATGCATTAGCTAGACTGTTTAGTGCAATTTGGAGCTCAATTAATTCCATTTGATAGTCTCTGAGAAGCTGACTGGAGGTGATATGATCTGTAACAAATGCATACTTGCCACCTTAGTTGCCTTTGTGTCTAAAGGCATTGTGGTGCAGATCCCATGAATGAAGGGAGTGCTTTCTATACATTTAAACCAAGTTTCAGTAATTATAGATATGTATGTAATCTAAATCTTGGAGAGACCTTGGGATGGAGACTTCTGGTGTTGAGCAGAAACAGAGATGGCCTGCATCTGTCACCACTGAGCTTCCATATACTGGCCAAGGCCCTTGCCACTCCTATGTTGCCTTTTTTAGGCTGTGTTCCAAAGACCAAATTACCACCGTAACAGCTACAAACAAATTCAATCTGAGGGTCATGCTGCTCAATGCTAGAAGTCTAAATATCAAAATGCACTAGCTCAAAGCACTCCTTAAAATGGAGAACATCAACATTTGTGCTGTAACAGAGACCTGGTTCAAAGCAGCAGAAAGCACCCCTGCACTACCAGGCTATAACTCATTCTACACCTTTCAGCCCCAGAACTTGGACTGAAGCTCCAAAGGTGGTGGTGTTTCCATATTCGTAAAGGATGCACACACCTCCAGACTGGTAGCCCAACATAATGCATCAATTCAGGTCGTAGCCTGTTATAGGTCCCTAAATATGTCCCAAGACTCACACTCCACATTCTTAAGCTCCCTGGAGAATATTAGCATCCAACATAATACTCTCATACTGAGCGACTTCAACTACTCCTCCAATAACTGGGAAAACTAATCATGTACCAGTACACTTGCCCAGCGTTTTCTGGAATTCATTAATTCAAATGCCCTGAACCAGCTTGTTCTTATCCCCACTAGATGTAGCAACATCCTTGACCTAGACATTCCTAACATGGTGACCATTGCTCTACATCAATAGTCAACTCCTCCATGGTTAGATCTGATCACAAACTAATCACCTTGGAAATCCACATCCCTCCCACCCACCCACCCACTGCAAAGGTAACCACCATGAAAAACTCCAAAGCTAACTTTGGGCTCCTAAAAACAGAGGTGGCTAACTTCATGGCACCCATGCAAATGGAGAATAGTTGCATGACTGCCGAATCATACACCAATGCACTGTACGAACACATACATGAATGCATGGAATTCGCCATACCCAATAGAACCAAGATGTTCTCCTCCAAAAAAAGGAAGCCAATCTGTTGGTCCCCTGTCATAAACAATCTACAACAGAAGGAAGAAACTGATGCAGAATAAGGTGAAGTCCCTAGACTGGAAAAAAACCCTTATCAGCCTCAACAGAAAGTTGAGATCCCTCATCAAATCCTCTAAAGCTAGCTATGAAAACAGAATTGCAGCAGATAGTAAAGACAACCACAAGGCCTTCTACAGTTATATAAAGAATCTCTAGGGCAATACCCAGATTTTCTCTGTGCAGCTGCACAATGGGACCTCCTATACCAAGCCAAAAGATATTGCCAATATACTGGCTGACAGATTCAGCACCAACTTTACCCCCCCCCCAAAACCAATCACAATACCAGTAGATTGGCAGGCACCCAGTATTACTGCTGCACAGGTTAAAACAGCACTGTCCAAGGCCAAGAATACAGCTTCTATGGGACCTGACAATATCCCTGGGTGTGTTCTACATGAACTACAGAGTGAAGTGGCACCACACCTGTGTGTCCTGTTCAATCACAGCCTCACATCAGGCTTTGTCCCTACCGAATGGTGCACTGCTATAGTCATCTCTCTTCACAAAGGAGGAGTGACTACAGACCCTGGGAACTATCACCGCATTAGCCTGATGAGTCTGATATTGCAAAGCTATGGAACCCATCATCATGGACCTAATAAACAAGGATATAGGGAATCTCCAAACTCTGGATCCCATACAGTTTGGTTTACTGAAGGGTATATCATGCCTGCTCAACCTGGTCGACTTCTTTGAGTCAGCCACCAGAGCTGTGGATGAAGGCAAGGTGGTTCATACAGCCTACCTTGATCTGACCAAGGCCTTTGATACCATTCCCCACTCAGGAATCATAGAAAAACTCAGTAAGCTATGGTATCAGCCCCTGTATCACCAGGTGTGTTGCAAACTGGCTCAAAGATAGAATCCACAGTGGGAAAGTATCTGACTCCAAGTCAGACTGCTGACTAGTCATGAGTGGAGTCCCACATGGTTCTGTCCTGGGTCCTCTCCTGTTTGGTATCTACTTCTCTGAAGTCCAGGCCAACCCAAAGGGACTCTGGCTGACAAAGTTCACAGACAATTGCAAGTTGGGAGCTATTATTAACTCCCCAAGTGATGCTGACATTCTGAAGAAAGGCCTCACTGAGACCAATGACTGGTGTCAGAACCATGGCCTTAAGCTCAATGCAAAAAAAAAAATGTGTCTTCATCCCCTTTGGGAAAAACTCGGTTCCGATGAATTACCACATCGATGTTTGTCCACTGAACACAGAAGGCGTTATAAGAGATCTGGGAACACAGGTTGACAGCAACCTATCTTTTGCCCACCACATTGCCACTGTGGTTAGAAAGTCCTTCTATGTGGCACATCTCATTACTAAGGCTTTTGCATCCAGGAAGAAAGTGGTCATTGTCTCCCTCTACTCTTTCCTCATTAGGTCAGTCATCGAGTACATTGTCTCATTTGGCATGTACCTCACTAGACACCTGCAAAAACTGGAGAGGCCCCAAAAGTACCTCACAAAGATGATCCTAGGCCTTAAACAGTTGTCCTATATGGACAGACTCAAAAAAATCCAACTATTCTCTGTCTCATATCACCTACTTAGAGGCAATCTCTGCTTGACTTACAAAGAGATGTCTGACCCAGCTCTGTTAGAAATGCTACATCTAAAGAAATCCCAATCCCTCTGCACCACATGCCCCAGAGACCTCTATCTCATTACCACACTCAACAGAACATGCTGGAGGGACAGGTTCATAAACCGGAGACTGCCCATGCTATAGAATAGACTTTCCACACATGGCAAACAGAGCACCTCACTGACCCTCTTCAAGAGAAATCTAGATGAGTGGATGAGAAACAGAAAATTCACCCCGGGACCACTCCAGTGACTCTACTCGACAGAGGCACTGTTAACTAATGCATGGTATGATGCCAGGGTAATCCTATGGGCTAGACTTGTAAAGGCTCCAGGGCCATTAGGCTAGTACACACCTATGAACCTATAAGACTGTAACTGTGACAAGTGACACCACAGTGTAGTTATGGGTTAGCAACTGCAAAGTACAGGAAACACAGAACAGCTGTGGGCTGCTAGAGGCTGCTTGGAGGACATGCAGGTTGTTGGCTGGACTTGTAGGCATCACTAGTCAGCCACATTATGTTGCAGAGTTTAGCAGAAGTGAGAGGAATTTTATTTTATTTATTTATTTAACATTTGTTTACTGGGAGAGTTTGACTTAGAACAAAGCCATTTTTCAGAGGAGGACCAGGGAGAAACACTCCAGACACGTCTTTGAAATGTGAGAGGAAGCTGGAGCACCCGAAGGAGACCCAACAAACACAGGGAGGACATGAAGACTCTGCACAGAAGGCACTCCAGCCAAGAATCAAATCAGTGGACCTCTTGATGTGAGGTGACAATGCTACCGCTGCACCACTATGCCATCCAAAGAATGAAAACATATGTGTATCAACACACCTGTGTTTATGCAGTGTACATTACAACCTTGCATTGGATCGACAGTTTGAAAGGGAAAAAACTCTAAAATGAACCTCAGAACTAGAATCCCCAAGGTTTATTCTCAATTCATTTACTTTCTTCACAATTATTACAAAGCTATCTGGCTCAAGCAGAGTATGTTAAAAGGATGCAGGAACAATCTGAAGAATAAAATGTCAGAAAAGGTTAAAAAAATAAAAATCTGGATTATGTAGGGGGGGCTGTGATGAGGATTCAGGTAGATGCACTAGAATATATATATATATATATATATATATATATATATATATATATATATATATATATATATATATATATATGGGGAGCAGTGGGAAGCATGGGGTTGGGTGTCAAGGAGCCTTTGACTAAGGCAGCATTTCACCCAAGTGTGGAATTTTATAAAGTAAAATTTTGGTGTTGCTGTGAAGGTCATGCTGTCTTTCATTTTTTTAAGAAAATTCGAAAAAACAGCCACCAGGTACCAAAAGAAACTAGTAAAAGTATCCAAGGCACTACAGGACCAAGAATCAGCCGGAATTTGTTTAAAATCCAACTTTAATTTAAGCACAAAAGCACATAAACGCACACATTAAAACCAACGTTTTCGTTTGAATCACTTCATCAGATGTGGGTCAAAGAACAATTAATGCCTTTTATAATCATCTAGGAGGTTAATTATCCATTAAAAAACATCCAATTTAAAACATCATTAATCCTCATGAATATTCATGTTAAAACCTTGCATGCTGAAAAAAACACTACTAACCATAAAACTTTGTATAAAATGTTCATAAATATTAAAAAACATGATATACATTTTACAAACTTAAAAAATACATCACATTAATTCATAAAACAATAAAATGCTTAAATATATTGGATAACTTAAGTAACTTAAATGAAACCATTTGTATTAAAATAAAAGTAAAATGTTTTTAACACACTCTAGTGGTTAAAGTTAAAATTGCATTAAAATGTGAAAGAAAAGGAAAAGCACCAAATACCAGCTAGTACCTTGTTATATAATCCTATAATTTAGCTGCCCTTAGTTCCAACAGGGGTGCAAGAGAGATATTCTCATTTAAACCTGGAGGGGATGTAGCTTGAAATGTTATTTGCCACCTGAGCTCTTTATATTCTATTTTCTCTTCCCATTATCCCCCTCTAACTTAATCTTTTTTGACCCCTTCCAACACAAAGAAGGAATAATTAGCACTGACACATATTAAAGAATGTTTAAAAAGGGCAATTGTTTCCTTCCTGTTTTGAATATCATATAGATGTTCGTATATCCTCCTTTTTAGCTTACGTTCAGTTTTGCCCACATAAAAAGAGTGACATACCTCACACAGAGCTAAATAAATAAGGCCATTTGAGTCACAGTTAAATATCCTTTACTACTTAAAACCACATTTCTACTGTTTAAAATGACTTCTTCCTTATTCATTATAAACCTACATTGTGAACATCGCCCACATTTGTAGGTACCAACTTCCTTCCTTCCATTTGCCTCTTTTTTGTCATTTTCTAAGGCATTTTTCATACTTTGTGAGTTTTTATATACAAATTTCAGCTCTGTTTTGGTTATTTGTTCCAAATCAGTGAGATTTTTGAATTTCTCCCACTCATCACTGATAATTCTCCCTACTAATCCACTGCTAGCATTGTATTCTATCACCATTGCTTTACTAAATTGGTTCTGCTGTGAGGAGTCAGTACTATGGTTCTCAAGGGCTGACCAAGGATAGGTTTATATTTGTCATTTCTACCTTCCTGTACTTGTTTTGTAATTTCTTCAAGGAACTCTTTTGGCTAGCCCCTTGCTGAAAACAATCCCTTGAGAAAATTGCATTCATTCACAAAGTCCTTGGTGTCAGAGGTCATACGACTTGCCCTTGCATACTGCCGTTTTACTATATTTATCTTGTAATGAGAAGGATGAGCACTGTTATAGTGCGAATATGAGTTAGTAAAGGTGTTTTTTTCTATGCACCTTTGAACTGAACCGGTTACTTTCTTTATATATTTCTATATCTAAGTATTGTAGTTTTTCGTCAGTAACATGAAAAATGCCTTAGAAAATGACAAAAAAGAGGCAGATGGAAGGAAGAATTTGTAGATTTCCACATTCAGGTAAGTCAAAGCTATTCAGAGACCACTCTCCCTCTAAAGTTTTCTGCTTAGGTAGACATAATATGGAGACCCGTCTAGACAGACAAGACACATGCATAAATGTCAGTGAAGATGAGCTGCTAGTGCTGATTAACCATGTCTCTCCTTCCTCCTCACCCCTCCCCAGAATTGGCATTGGATCCAGTTTAAATTGCTCTACAAAGTCATTTTTTCACAGGTAAAAAATAATTTACACAGTCTTTTGTTGGCATACACCCATACATCTCTACAGGATTGGTCACAGCTCGGACCATGATTGCAGGTAAGTATATTGGGAAAGTGTCAGCATGTGCATGTGTGCGCGTGTGGACATGTATGTGCATGCCTTTACAGCTATGAATGTGGCAGAATGGCTATGTGTGCATGTGTGTGTGTGTGTGTGTGTGTGTGTGTGTGTGTGTGTGTGTGTGTGTGTGTGTGTGTGTGTGTGTGTGTGTGTGTGTGTGTGTGCGTGTGTGCGTGTGTGTGTGTGTCTGTGTGTGTGTGTGTGTGTGTGTGTGTGTGTGTGTGTGTGTGTGTGTGTGTGTGGGTGTGTGTGTGTGTGTGTGTGTGTGTGTGCGCACATGTGTATGGACATGTATGTGCATGCCTTTACACTATAAATGTGGCAGAATGGCAGTGTGTGTATGTGTGTGCATATGTGTTTGTGTGAGTATGCTTGTAGTTTTATGAATGAGTGGTGCTGTGAGAATGAGCATATCAATTGGAGTTTGCTTGTGAGGGCATGTGTATGTGTGTGTGTGTGTGTGTGTGTGTGTGTGTGTGTGTGTGTGTGTGTGTGTGTGTGTGTGCGTGTGTGTGCGTGTGTGTGCGTGTGTGTGTGTCTGCATATGCATATTGGGAGAGTGCCTATTCCACTGCGATACTTGGGCTGGTAGGGAGAACACTAAAGCAGTCAGATTTGACAGCACTATATTCAGTTTAGAGAAATAGTAATTAGCTGCTAATGAGGTGTTCATCTGTGCATCTTAAACTTATCTTTGAGTCAGAGATTATCTCTACCATGCTAAAGAAATAACATGACTTTAAACAGATAGCATGGGCAGAGAAAATCTTTCTGAATCCTTCCCTTTCCTTACCCATGATGAGATTGTTAGAATTGTTGACACTTCAAACATATATATGTCCATTCTTTAGTATGGTAATACAGCATGTTCATGGGTTCAAAGATGTGTACCAGGCTAACAACCACTGGGGCCTTTTTAAGCCTAACCATACATCCAAAATCTCTGACAAGTTCCGGTACTATTGATAAGTGTAAGCAGGGGCTTGGGAGGTGAAACATTTACAAGCAGGGGCCTTGGAGATGAGCTATTTACAGGCTGCCTATATTCATTAGAGACAGAGGTACCAAGCCAGGGATGAATTTCCTATTCCTGATCCAGTTGTCCAAACTGCACTTGAATTGGGTTAGGAAGGAACTCTACTTCACATAGATGGACCGCCTGTTCCAGAGAAGGGATAGTCTCTGGGATATATACCTGTCTCCCCAATGGGTCCTATTTATATCACAGGCAAGGTTTAAGCCTGTAGAATGGGTAATGCTGGTGCTATTTGATTTGTGGATCTGCAGCAGGTCCATCAGAATGTAGTCTGAAGATGCCATGTATCTCAGGCATGGTTATCCCTCAACAGCCTATAGGAAATAGAATATTGGGATAGAGCTTTGAGGAGGTCTGCATAGGACACATTATTTATGTACTATATTCTTTCAGTGAGGAATCTCTGTGGACATTCCATTTGTTGGATGTGCCTGGTTAGGTACATACCAAAGGGGACATTGTACTCATTAATGCATCTAATGAATGATGAATACAATGGAAGAATGAACTCCTTGGACCTAGATGCCATACCTTCCTTTATAAGTTGCACAGCATAGAATGAGTTCCTCTCTACTGCAGACACATGATGGTCAAAGGGTAGATTAATATCTGTGTGTGTCCCCAAGTCCCTGACTACTGCATCAACCTTTAGGGGTGTGTTATCAATATGATAGTTACCAGGGGTGGCTAATTTCTCAATGGAAGCTGTTACACATTTATTGGTATTTAGTTTTAGCCCATGGTTCTGACACCAATTATTTGTCTATGTTTGCCCTTCTTAAGGGAACATTGGTGTTGGTAGGGGATTCTATAACCACTCCTAAATTGCAATTATCTGCAAGTTTGATCATCTAGAGGCCCTTGACATTGGTCTTGACTTCAAAAAAGTAAATGCCAAAAAGGAGCAGTCCCAGGACCAATCCCTGGGGGAGTCTGTGAAGGCTGCCAGCCCAGCTAGATAGAATTTTGTAAATAATTCTGTCTCATTGTAAATATTAACATGATCCACAGGCTTGTGTAACAAATGTAAGAAAACTGTGTTATGTGCTGAGCTTCAAAAATGTAACCGCAGTGCACCCTGCTGGAAGAAAGCAGAAATATGTATACATTCTATGCCTTTGTAATAAGAAGTTATGTACTCACCATAATGTTCCATCTGAGTAGGTATCTTCATTTGTCTGCAACCTGTGGGATACGGATCTGATCTCGGATCCGAGCCGGCAACTTCTATCATAGCATAGATCCGAGCTCCTAGCTCCTCCCCTTACCCATAATCCCCTGCCTACCCTAACTGACCTCAGATCAAGTTTGCCCCATAACACAGCAGATAAAAGTGTCCCAATGGGAACACATGCTAATAGCACAAGAACAATCATATTGGTCAGGGGGAAGGAGGGGGGGTGGTTGCAGACAAATGAAGATACCTACTCAGATGGAACGTTATGGTGAGTACATGACTTCTTAATCTGAAGTAGTAACTTCATTTGTTAGCAACCTGTGGGACAGAGTCCCCAGCTACCTAAATCTTGGGTGGCCTTCATGGAAGGATATTCCGGAGCACCAAAGAGCCAAAGGACGCCCTACCTCGGGAGACCACATCTATTTTATAGTGGCTGATAAAGGTGTGAGATGAAGTCCAAGTGGCTGTGGAACAAATGTCATCCAGTGGAACCCTAGCTTGAAAGGCCGCAGAAGTGGCAACGGCCCTAGTAGAATGAGCATGGACTCCTTGAGGTGCAGGCCTTCCCGAGCTCTGATATGCTAAAAGAATACAACTCGAGATCCATCGAGAGAGAGAAACTTTAGAAACTGACTTTCCGAAATTACTTTTGGCAAAGGAGATAAACAACTGATCGGATTGCCTATGATCAGCAGTTCTATGGATATAAAAACGTAGTTGTCTGTGTACGTCTAAGGAATGTAGCTTGTACTCTCCTTTGTTATGAAAGTTGGGGAAAAACACTGGAAGATTGATAGATTGATTGATGATCGCTTCTGAAGATACCTTAGGTAGAAAGGACAGATTGATCCTGAGGTAAACCCTATCCGGGTGAAAGACCAGATATGGTGGTTTGACACAAAGAGCTTGCAATTCCGACACTCTTTTGGCTGAAGTTATGGCCACTAAAAAAGCTGTCTTCCAAGAGAGAAATTTGAGATCAACTGTGGCCGCCGGTTCGAATGGGGGACCAGTCAAGGCCTGTAAGACTAAGGATAAATCTCATGGAGGTACCACCTCTTTAACTGGAGGCCTAAGGAGGAAGGTACCACTTGAGGAAGGTCTTACATAGTTTTGAAGTGATAAGAGGGCCAGACTCTTGCCCCACGTGATAGTATGAGATTGCTGCCAGTTGTACCTTGACTGTGGAAGAACTAGCCCCCTGGTGAAAGAGAGAGGTTAGAAAATCTAGAACCGATGATATTGGGGCTGTAAAAGGGTCTAAACGATGGTGTTCTGCCCAAATGGTGAAGCATTTCCACTTACTCCGATAAACCTTCCTGGTGGAAGGCTTGTGAGCTGCTACAAGAATGGCTTTGACCGGTGAAGAGATCACGGGAGTCCTTATGAGGAGTGGAACTGGAGCAACCAAGCCGTCAGCTTGAGATTGACCAGGTTCAGAGTCGGAAGACCGAGAGGGTGAGAAATGAGATCCGGAATGGGATCCAGAATCCATGGTGAATACACTAGGTGAGACCATAGGTAAGGGAACCACGTCTGACAAGGCCAGAATGGGGCAATGAGGATCATCTTGCTCCCCAGCTGCCTGGCTTTCTGTAATAATTTCAACATCAGGGGAAGAGGAGGGTAAGCATAAAGCAGACCGGGAGGCCAAGCATGAACTAGAGAGTCTCGGGACTCCCGGAGGGGGGATCAGAGCGAAGTAATCATTGCATTTGGTGTTTGAAGGAGAGGCAAAAAGATCGCAACAAGGTTGTCCCCATCGGGCAAATACTTGCTCTGCAACTCGATGGTTGAGAGACCATTCGTAAGGAGTCAGGATAGTACGACTGAGCCTGTCCGCTAGAATGTTGGACCGTCCCGGAATGTGCGTTGCTATGAGAAAGCGGTTGGTGGAAATCACCCATTCCCACACTCTCATGGCCTCGCGGCAAAGGGGGTAAGACCTGGTTCCCCCCTGTTTGTTGATGTACCAGACAACTGACATGTTGTCCGTCTGTACCGCAATCGTCCCTACTGGAAAAGAGTTGTGTAGTGCCTGCAACGTCAAAAGCACCGCCCTCATCTCTAGGACATTGATATGCAAAGAGGTCTCTACGTTGTTCCATGTGCCTTGGACTGTCCTGCCTGAAAAATGCCCCCCCCCCACCCCAGGTGAGAAGCGTCCGTGGTCACTGTGTCGACTGGTGGGGGTAGTGAGAAGGGACATCCCGTGTGGAGGTTGGAAGACTGGAGCCACCACAGGAGTGATCTTCTGCAAACCTTGCTTAAGGAAATGAGGTGAGACAGGGGGTTGCGAGACAGGGACCATTGCACCTGAACGGTCCACTGCAGAACCCTCATGTTCAACCGGGCCAATGGCAGCAGGGGAATTGCAGCTGCCATAGACCCTAGGGCCCTCAGGATCAATTCCGTCGAAGGAGTTTGCAGTCGAAGGATGGCCTGCACGTGCAACCTCAGGTTCCGAATCCAATCTGGAGTCAAGAACGCAAGCATCTGTCTGGAATCCAGTCTCGCCCCTATAAAATCCAACACCTGTGTAGGGATGAGAGAGGATTTGGTCATGTTGATGGTTAATTCTAATAGTGGAGCCAGACTGAGGAAATAATCCCTGCATGAACAAAGTAGATGCCTTGTTGGGGCTGTGAGGAGCCAGTCATCCAGGTATGGAAAAACCTGAATTCCCTGGAGTCTCAGGTGGGACGCTATTATCGCTAGGACCTTGGTGAACACCCTGGTGGCTGAGGTGAGACCGAAGGGGAGGACCCTGAATTGAAAGTGACTGGCTCCCAGCCGGAAACGGAGAAACCTCCTGGAGCGCCTGTCCACTAGAATGTGATAGTACGCATCCTTGAGGTCTATGGAGCACATCCAGTCATTCTCCTGCAATAAGGGGAGGACAGATTGTAACGTGACCATTCAGAACTTTTCTTTGGGTACCACCAGGTTTAGGAGAGAGAGGTCGAGGATGGACCTCAAGTCCCCCGTCTTTTTTGGCACCAGAAAGAACCTAGAGTAAAACCCTGATCCGACTTGATCTGGGGGGACGGGCTGGATGGCTCTTTTTTGCAGAAGCTGCTGAATTTCTGTAGCAGCCGCCTCCCTCTGACTGGGTGGAACGTCGGGCAGGCTTCTGATTCTGGGGTTTACTATAAAGGGTATTTGGTAACCTCTGGATTTAATACGAAGCACCCAGCGATCCGTTGTTATGGACTCCCATTTTGCTAGGTGCCTTGAAAAATGCCCCCCGACTGCCTCCAGAGTGGAGCAGTCGGGTAACCCCTCAGGGGTTCTGCGTGGGCCTCTCAGAGAATGGTTCTCTGGACCCAAAATTCCTGGGACCCCCTCTGCCCCTGGGGTGGCGTCCTCCCTGTCCTCCTCTGCCACGAGAGGACTGGTTGTCCTGAGCAGACTGGGATTGATGCGATTTTCAGAACCACATCTTTTTCTGACCCTTTTGGTTCTTAGAAAAGGACCTCTGGGGCACAGAGAAGCGGACTCCAATGGCAGACAAGGTCTTCCCATCTTTCTTGCTCTGGACAAGAGTGTCGTGAACGATTTTGCCAAACAGTGCAGAACCATCAAAAGGGGCATTCGCGAATGACGCCTTAAAGGGTTCCGAGAAGTCACAGTGACGGAGCCAGTCCTGTCTCCTCATGACAAGCCCGACTCCACCTGCTCTAGCGGCTCCCTCCGTAGCATGAGACAACAGCTGCATAGAGGTGTTAGAGATAGAGCAGAGGGTGGCCATTCGGGAGGAGTACAGATCCTTGACTCCCTCCGACGTGGACCCTGGGGGGAAGCAGCGTACTCCTTAATTAGATCCCACTGCATCCGAATAACGTGTGCCATGTAGTTCAAGGCCCTCATAGAGAAGGTCGCTGAACTGAAGGCCTGCTTCCCAAGACGGTCCATCGCGCGAGACTCCTTGCTCGGAGGATGAACCGTGGGGCTTTCCTGAGCCAAATCTTTCTTGGTGGCTGCAGCCACCAACATGGCATCCACAGGGGGACCTCTGCTCCAGTGTGATCTCTCTGCAGGGGGGCTCAAAATTTTGTCTGGATGCTTGGGGATTGGCTCTATGGTGTCTGGTTCCTTCCAAGCCCTAGAGGATATGAGATCCACCAGGGGGTCGGGTGGAGGGGACACCCAAGAGGTAGATGGTCCTGCCTCAAACACCTCAAGGAATACGGACTCTTCAGAGGAAGCCTTGGGGGCAGACCACCCACCCCTGATTTTGAGCATTTCCATGATGTCTCCAAAGGAGACATCCTCGGGGGGTGACCTAGGGGAGCCTTCCCCTTCATCCAAGTCCGTATCTTCTGTGAGACTCTCAGGGGAGTCTATGTGTCTCCTTTTACACTTGGCCTTGTGAGGAATCTCCTCGGGGGGGCTGTCCGAGGAGTCCTCATGGGCTGTATCCTGTTCCACTGGAACTCCTAAAGGCGCTGAGGCAGGCTGCCCTGAGGGCCGGATGAGGGGAGCCAGGACCAGATGAGAAGGAGCGTGGGAGGGAGCCGAAGCCAGGACCGGAGGCCTGGAAGCACTCGACAGTGCCCTCTCCACTGCAGCAAAAGCCGAGGGGGAGCCGCTCTCTGACGGATCCGAGATCCGACTCCCACTCGGATCTGAAGCGGGGATAGGACCCGGTGCGGAGAATGTCGGATCCGAAGGACCAGTGTGCTCCGACCGGGACGGGGCCAAAAGCACACCGAATCCCTCGGATCCGAAGCTCGGCCCACGGCTCCGAGAGGTCAGATCCGACAAACTCGAGAGCAGTCGGAGCCGATGTGCCCAGCACGGTCGGCTCCGACCTACCCCTGGATCCAAGGTGGCTCAGCTCCGAGCGCTCCGAACCTGGAATGCGGATTGGGGAAGGAGCTATCGGAGTGAAAAAAGGGGTCGAGCTCTCCCCCCGGAGGGGGGGGGAGCAAGAGCACTCCCATCTGCATCTGGGCCTGGATGAATCTCCTCATCATCCGGTCCATGTCCGCATCAGACATGCTAAAAGTGAACCTCGAAGAGGCCACCAAGGCAGACCTGGAGTGTCACCTCAATGACCTCGACAGGGACCGGATCACCTCCTCCTCGGGTCCCGGGGAGAAACAAGGGGATCGGATCCGAGGAGGAGGAGATGGAGAAGACTTGGACGGAGAAGCCCTCTTGGCGGGCGGGGCAAATGAGGAGTCCTCGGCCCGCTGCTTAAGGTGCTTCTCCCACTGCTTCTCTTTCCTGGCCTCCCTATCCTCCGGAGCTGAAGCGGGAGGTTGAGTCCCGGTCGGAGGAAGGGAGGCAGGAGTGACCGCTACCGGGGGGGTAGCAGGCACTGAAGTACCGGAGACTGAAGCAGAGTCTGGGGGTAGAAGGCCCACCAGAACTAGCTTCGACCTTCGATCCTTGAGTGCCCCGAAGAGAGGTGTTCAACCCCAAGGCACCTAACGCACCGAGTGTGGCCATCAGCCGGTGAAAGCTTGTGACCACACTCGGTGCATTTCAAAAAAATGGCTTTAGGGTTCTCCGACATTACTGTAGCAAAGCACACTCACTAGGCCCCTAACACTCAGTCACACACACACGCTACGACCAGTGGGGGAGGGAGAAATATTATAACTTAAATAAATTTAAGCTAAAAGCTAAAATAAAGATTAGTGTCAGGGTAAACCTACTACACACACACAATCAGTCACTCAGAAGGAAGAAATAAAGACTTTTTTCTCACAAAAAACGCCAAGAGCTCTGAACCTAGCTGTTGCTTGAAGAGTGGCAAACTAGATCTGAGGTCAGTTAGGGTAGGCAGGGGATTATGGGTAAGGGGGAGGAGTTAGGAGCTCAGATCTATGCTATGATAGAAGTTGCCGGCTCGGATCCGAGATCGGATCCGTATCCCACAGGTTGCTGACAAATGAAGTTCCTACTTCAGATTGTATGTTTTCATGGTAGAAAACTGGGATATACAGAGTTAACTGGCAAACTCTAAGAAAATAAGCTGATAAATAAAAGAATTTTACAAGTGTGTGTGATCTCAAGCTACGACACAGGATGTCTGGGCTAGGAGCTTCTTTCTATTGTCTTAAGACAGAGATAATTACTAGGTTTCACAAGTAAAGTGTCTTTAATTGTCCTGTGATTTTCTAACAGCTGCAGATCACAAAGAAATGTAAATTTTAAGTTCTGTTAGCCTGAGAATTTAAGCAGAGATGACAAGAATGATGTAATCTGAAATGACTCACCAGTAATGTGTATTATCATTTAAAAAAAACTAGCTCAGAGAGAAAGAGAGTGCATTTTGGATCCTGATCTGGACCTGTAAACATCTATTCAGCACTTCTTATCTGCATTTGCTTTGCTCTGTAAGTAAGTTATTTAGGTACAGTGATTTCTCTTAGAGAAAGATAGGAATATAGCCAGATTAGTCTAGCTGTTTTCTATATTTATCTCAGACTGTCCTACAATGTTGTTTTAAAGTAGTATCTGTGATTTCTAAACTCTCTACAGTCACTGTGTTGAATCAATGAATATTGTCTTGTGTTTTTATTTATTATTAAATATTTTTAAACATTTTAACTGTGGCTGTTTTATGTAGCAATATTTAAGCTTTTAGAGTACTTGCATGTATTTGGTGATACAGTACAAGCCAATCGAATAGCCTTGCTGTTCGTCATAATTGCTATTTCGATAACAGTAACAATGCACAGTAGAATTGGTCACCCTTTGTAAGGGCCTTTAGAGTAGCTGATAACAATAGTTGGTGGCAGGTCGTACTACCGTATAGTCTGGGCAGAAGGGGGTATAGCTGGAGAACCTGTGCCAGCCTTCCCCAGGAGTGTCTGGGTGTTTGTATATAAACCAAATCTCAAAGTGTGTGTGTGTCAGCTACTTGGGCAGGGACATGAAGCACTGGTTGGACAGAGAGGGTACTGGAGGTTTTGGCTTGACTACTCAGCTGAGATCTGAACAAATTAACATAAGGGGCAGGCAAATAGAGAGTGAATATAAAAACACAACAGTAACAAGGTGAGAGAGTTGGGAACATTTCATTTCTGTGTGACTCACAAGAGAGATAGGTTCTGGTTTCTTTCCTAGTTTAAACAAGCAATAGAATATAGAATACTGAATACAATTGAAACATGAAATACACCACAATATACTAAATAGAAGAATGCAGTAAAGGGGGTCATGGTTTGGATGGCAGGCTGAAAGCAGCAGAAACTTTCTGCTCTGCAGTAATACAATTATCCTGACAGGAATTATTTACAAAAACTTTAAATTTGTTAATCTACAATCTAGAAATCTCAAGCTCTTTACTGTTGTGTTTTTCAATCTATAAGTTTTATATTTTCCTGTCAGACTTAAAAGAAGAAGGAAGAGAGAATTACAACTGAAGAAAGGTGAGTCTCCTCAAGTCTACTCAGCAGGAAAACCCTCTGAAAAAAAAACTGCATTCATTTCTTACAAACATTTAGGATCTAATGTCAAAAAGTACAAACTGGACCTTAAAGTTGTCAAAATTAAAGAAGATTCAACTAAAGAGGTTCTAAAACAACAGAAAATCCAAATAACAGCACTAGAGGAGTCAATCTCTGACATTGACTATAGAGTAATAGACTGAGGAAAAAAACATTGATCTTCTTCTACAGCAAAATAATAGACTTATCAACAAAGTTGATGACTTGGAAAACTGGTCCAGAAGGAATAATATCAGAATTTATGGTATACCAGAAAGAATGGAAGGAGATAATATAATGAATTTTTTAATTACATGGCTCCCCAAAACTTTAAATCTACTGGAAGGACTTTCTTTTGGCATTGAAAGAACCCACAGATCTCTATCTACAGTTTCTTTTAAAACAGCAAAAACACTCACCCAAGATCTATCATTGTGAAGTTTATATCCAGCCAAGATAAGGATCTCATCCTAAAATCTGCTTGGGCTCTCTCCCTTGAAAATAGATGACCAGGTAATTAGATTTGATAATGAATACTCCTCTGCTGTCATTTCATAGGTTCATAGGTTCATAGGTTCATACTAGGCTATCTGCCCAAGGGCATTTATAAGCCTAGCCCAGAATTTTGTGGCTTTCGCCACCCCTTAGTTTGAAGGAAACTATGCCCATTATTTTGCTGTGCCTCTGTCAAGCAGTGATACTGAGGTAATCCCTGGGGTATATCTGCGATCTCCCATCCATTGGTCAAGATTTCTTTTGAACAAGGCCGGCGAGGTGCTCTGCCTCACATGTACCAGGATTTTGTTCCACAGCATAAGGAGTCTCTGGGTGATGAATCTGTCCCTCCAGCACGTCCTATTAATAACCGTGTCAAGGTTTAAGTCTCCTGCCCTAGTAGTTCTGAGGGATCTAGATTTTTTGAGGTGAAGCATGTTCATCAAATCTGTGTTTGACATGGCCTTGTATGTCAGGCACAGGTCACCTCTGAGCAAGCGGTAAGCGACTGAATAGAGCTGGAGTTCTTTCAGTCGGGCAGCATAAGACATATTTTTGAGACCCTTTATCCTTTTGGTGATGAACTTTTGGGGCCTTTCCAGCTGCTGCAGGTGTCGGGTCAGATACATTCCGAATGGGGCATTGTACTCAATCATTGGTCTGATGAGTGATGAGTACAGGGGGACGATGACCTCCCTTGATCTAGATGTGAATCCCTTCATGATCAGGTGGGCAATGTAGAAGGTCTTCCTAACTACTTTAGCAATGTGAGTGTCAAATGAAAGGTTACTGTCAACCTGGGTCCCCAGATCCCTGATAACCTCTTCTGTGCTCAGTGGATTGCCACCTATATGGTAGCTAGGGGTAACCTTGTTTTTCTCGAAGGGTATGACTATGCATTTCTTGGCGTTTAACTTTAGGCCATGGCTCTGGCACCAGTTATCCATTTCTGTGAGACCCTTCTGAAGGATATCTGAGTCAGATGTGTTCTCGACTATGGCGCCCAGTTTGCAGTCATCTGCAAACTTTGTCAGCCATAACCCTCCTGTGTTTGCTTGTACTTCTGAAAAGTACATGCCGAACAAGAGTGGGCCCAGGACTGAGCCCTGTGGGACACCACTTGTGACAGGCTTTGAGTCTGACATGGCGCCAGCAACTCTGACCCTGTGGGTTCTGTCACTTAGCCAGTTTGCAACCCATCTTGTGATGTATGGGTTTACATTTAAGCTGATGAGTTTTTCAATGATACCTGAGTGGGGTATTGTGTCGAAAGCCTTTGCCAGGTCGAGGTAGGCTGTATGGACTGCCTTTCCCTCATCAATGGCCTTGGTGACTGTTTCGAAAAAAGTCAACCAAGTTTAAAAGGCATGATCTGCCTTTGACAAAGCCAAACTGGGTTGGATCCAAAGTCTGCAAGTTCCCTATGTCTTTATTTATGAGTTCCATTATGATCCTCTCCATAGCTTTGCAGATCAGGCTTGTCAAGCTGATGGGACGGTAATTTCCAGGGTCGGTGGAGGCACCACCTTTATGAAGTGGGACCACAGTTGCTGTGTGCCACTCCTTGGGTACGTATCCTGAGGTGAGGCTAAGATTAAACAGCTGTCCTAACTGCGGGTTTAATTCCTCATTGAGTTCGTGGAGCACACAGCCGGGGACACCATCCGGTCCCATGGATGCTGTGTTTTTCGCCTTGGAGAGAGCAGTTCTCACCTGGGTGTTAGAGACGTTTGGGGGGCTACAATCCTCTGGTATAGATATCTCTCAAAAAGAAAAATACTTTTATTCCCCTTATCAAATCACTAAAAAAGCTGGTATTAAAGCACAGCTGATATATCTTGCCAAAATAAGACTGCCTACCAGAAGGAAAAGAACTTTTGAAACTCTTGAAGAAGCAAACACTTTTGCACAGAAGAAAAACTTAAATGCAGAGGAACAAATTTGTACTACTTCTGCATTAAAGAGGAAAGCATCAAAAAGCGATTAGTCTGTGAAAGACAAAAAAAAAATCAAAAAAATCCAGGGACAAATAATTAAATCTATACTTAATTTATCTTTCTTAACAAAATGCTGCTTTAGTTCTCCTTGGAAATACTTACAAGGGAAAAAACAAGTTAATACATTTTGTCTTTTATAGCTTAGTAAACATTAATAATATGCAATATAATTCATTCTAAGTATATAAAAAACTATTAATTCATTTATGCAAAACTGCATATAATAGTCTAGTAAATAAAGCAGACTTTAAGATGCATATTTATTTATATAGCTGCTATACATTAGTAGTTATTCTTAGTGGTGCTTCATATCAGTCCTTTACAGTCTAAATAATTGCAAGGGAGGAAAGGAAGACTTTGCAAATGAATCCTGTAAGTATCTGAAATATGGCTTTGTCTATATGTTAAATGATCCACTTGCAAGATGTTAAGCCATCATTTCCCTCTGTTAAACTGTGAGGAAAATTCATCTGGTTTTCTGTTACAGCTATTTCAAATGTGCTTATGAAACATTAGCTATGCCACGCATCTAGTGATAGTTAATGTATTTGAATGCTCATACAGATTGCTTATGTTGGGAAATATCTGTTTCAATCTGCTTTTAACACTTATTATCATCAATGTGGACTTTGCTGTTTATGAACATCTGTTTTAGTCAATTGCGACAAATGCAGCATGTCTGTGAGTACTTTGTGTCTAGAGCTTCATTTTAAAAAATATCATTCCCATTCACATACCTTAAATCTTCTCTCAGCAACTTATAAAACTGTCTCAAGCTTGTAGAAACACTGCGAGGCTCCATGTTCACACAGGAAATACTGCAACAGATCCTAGGAAACAGCGTTTGACCTTTAAACTCTCCTCTCAGTCTGAAACTCATTGGACCAACAGGAAAGCAGCAAGGATGTTAACTTGATGAAACTGTAATCCTTTCCTTCAAAAGTAAATGTAAGTGATCAATTTTTAATTTATAGATATATTATTAGAGATTTAGACACATTTGTGCTTTGATAAAAGACTGTAACTTGATCATTTTAAAAGATTTGTGTGAGCCTTTACTAAAAGTTTGAATACTGAACATACACTGATATACATGATGCTTATGATATACTCAAGGTACTGGACTTTGCATTTATATTGATTAGTTACTGAAACAAGGCAAAATAATTTTTATAATTTTAAGTGCCTTCTTTTACATAATCCATGTGGCTCCTTTGCATGAGAGTTTTATTTCCTTAATTAATGTGAGCTGCATATACCATGCTATTTTGTCATTATGAGGTGCTGCTCTGACTTTGTACCAGACACACTGTCATGGCTGCTGTCTATGTTACTTTGTGAAGAGTGATGCATTACATTTATGTGAATCTCAGCTGGCATCTTCTTTTACTGTTAACAACAATTGTGTTTTCTTATGGCTGTTTCAATGTTATAGCTGATCTGGGGTCCTTCACTCTTAGCCAATTACTGCACTCTATTGTGGTTTGAGGAGCACTTTAAGACATGGTGTTAATGAACTACATTGGGGTTTCTATGTAGGTTGCTAGATCCAAAATGGGATGCATGCTGCAGTCCATAAATCTTAATGGAAAAAAAGAAAGGAAACGGGTGAAAAAAAGAGAAAGAAAAGAAAAGAAAGAAAAAAAGGGAAGGAAAAGAAAAAAAAGAAAAGAAAAAAGTTTGTTACTTTTTACCATTTTAGAGGCTGTACTCAGCAACCTCAGAAGTGCAATACATTGGATGCATGGTAGTTTTATGACTATACTCTTGTCAGCATCTGCCCCCCTAAATGCAGAGCTTCACTAGAAACATCTGGTAATCAAAAACTGTTTTGTGGAGAAAAGGATCAACTCCCTTGTGCCTCTCTGTAAAGAGACTGTAGTCCTCATCTACGGTGTTGTTTGTATACAGAAATGCTAACATTTCGCATCCTCACTTATATATTCCATATGGTTGTTCATGGTGCTAGACTCTATATTGTGATACCTTATGCAACCATGTATATTTGCACACAGACACCTCAGAGGGAATATATTCTGATAGTTGATAGGAAACTTTGTTGTGGTAGTAAACCTGTTATTAGTTGACAGGCACATACTGTCATGTGATACTCAGTTTATTTGTTGTTTAGTTTGATTACTTCTGCTAGTCTTCTAGAAATTTAATTTTCTTCATTTATGACAACCAGCAGAAATTGAAAGTTAAGAGTTCTTTAATCCAAAGGAACTTTATAACGTGTCATAAGGGCTGCATTGTATGTTATTGGTGTAGATCACTGATATGAAAACTGAAATGTTTCTCTGTATTTGATTTTCATTATAACTTTTATGTATAGGGTTGCTTTGTACAAGAGTATTCCTCAAAATATAAGAACTTAGATAAAAATGACATCTTTAAAAGAAATATAATAATTTTGCTGTCCTCATGCTTCAATACATTCCATTTGATTTTATACTTCATTTTACTCTTCTATTGCTAATTTGTTTCAGAAAATGAACATGACATTTAGAAAAGGAAAATTTTGTTGATATTAGCTACTAAATAAATGTCCCATGTGAAGTTACATAGCTAAATTATGAAGTTATGAGACTGTGCCACCTGAAACAAATATATAATAATTACTGCATTTTGCCTTTATTAGTTGTTTATTTACCTTATACATTTTCCTTCTTGCTTCTTTCTCCCTTCTCTTATTAATTATTTAACCTGCAGTAGTGGAAAATCACCTCTAGATGGTATGAGTTCGCAGATCTGTGACTTATATGTAAAACATATTAACCCAGGAACAGTAGTTTCCATGAGAAGGGTTTTTAATGTATATATTATTGAGTACTCTTTGTTGGCTATAGACATTTTGTCCATAATAAATGTTGGTTTAACTTGTTTTAGAATTATTATAGGAAATCATTATATATACTTTATTATTATACAATATGTTATACAATGTCAACATATAAATGTTTGTCTGTAAATGTAAATGGGCTAAATAATCCCATTAAGAGAGCAAGTGTTAACAGCTGTCCTTTCTTGCATAAGGCAGATATAGTATTTCTTCAAGACACACACCTAAAATCACAAGATTTAAATACACTTTTACTAAAAATTTTGACACATTGGTTAGTTCCCAATTTAAACACAAAATAAGAGATGTGTTAATTCTTTGGAAAACATGCTTATGAATTACTGAGATCATAGATTTTTTACATAGATAATGATGGAATATTAATGTTAGTGGTAATTAAACTTGAGAAAAAGTATTACACTCTCATAAACTCTTATTGGATTCCTGGAATTGGTGCAAAAATGGTAAGGAAATACTTAGACACCATGACCCTACATTCTAGAGGAGAGGTGATATTAGCAGGAAACTTTCCTGCCTGTCTCAGTAACACTCCGTAATGCACCAGCACGACACCAGTAAAAATGAACACAATTAGTTTATTCCAATGTTAAACTGTTGAGCGCTTTCATCTACAAGAGACTTCCTCAGAACACATGATGAATAACTTCTATACACATAAATACAATTCCGATCATCACATGACCCACCTCAATTAATATTTTAAAGTGCTAGTGCTGAATACAAAATTCAGTTCCTTCCATTACTTGACAATACAATATCATAAACTCATCTGACTGAATGTTATTTAAAAAAATACATAGCATTCCCAAAATTACTAATAAAAAATCAGATTTAAAAAAATCAGATTTTAAAAAAATTTTTTAAAAAAACTCAAATGGTTTGCTTAAACCTGAACATATTTAATAGCCTAAGTTTGTATTAATGGGGCAGTTACCTACAATTATCTAATATTGGTTTTATGGAAATATGCTCGTTGATTCCAGGATACGTTGAGGCATTTAATTTAATCTGCCACCTTATTTCCTTGTCACTGACCATCTTTTTGATGTCCCCCCCCTCACATTACACCTGACCACCTCCAAAATACCAAAAATAAAATTAATACAATCCTTGTTTGCGTTAAGATGTTTCCATAACGCATTATTCTCATCATGTTTCTTGATGCTGTATTGGTGGTCATAAATTCTATTGCGTAAACACCTGATGGTCTTTCCTACATAAAAACAGAGGCAGTGGGTACATGTCGCCAAGTATACTAAATTCTTGGACCTACAGTTCCCCTTGTGGAAAATAATTCTTGATTTGTTGTAGTTCTTTAAAACCATCTCAGGAACACCTGTAATATATTGACACTGATTACAGGTGCCACATTTG
This sequence comes from Protopterus annectens, assembly GCF_019279795.1. Classification (NCBI taxonomy): domain Eukaryota; kingdom Metazoa; phylum Chordata; order Ceratodontiformes; family Protopteridae; genus Protopterus; species Protopterus annectens. Next base: position 729,798,194 of record NC_056725.1, on the reverse strand, counting down.
GTTGTACCACCATTACTACATCTGTCACTCTTCTTATTATGTTTCCTCTCCAATAGGAGCTTCATGTTGGGCCCATTTCTATGTACAAAAAATGGCTCCTTCCCTACTATATTCCAAATCCTATTGTCAGCCTTAAATACATTCCAATTCCGCTGAATTATACTCTTTATATCTCCACTAAAGGGTCCATGTTGGAGTACACAGGCCTTCCCATATTTATTCATGGCTTCGTTGTCACTACCAATTGCCTTATTCTGTTTAATACCTAATACAGTTCCCACTCCTAGTAGGGGCTTAAATTTTATGCCCCATTGTTCCCGGACATACTCCCTAAGATCTACAATCATATCAATAGGGTACCCCCTTTCCACAAAAAAGGAACCTATTTTTCCAAGTTCAATATCCAATTCCTTTTTATCTGACGTCATCCTGGCCGCTCTTATAAATTGCCCTTTGACTATGTTCCTTTTCTGGGCCCATGGATGACTACTTGAAAAATGTAAATAGGAATTGCTGAAGGTATTTTTCCTAAAGATGTTTGACTTGAACTTCCCGTCCTTTAACGTAATCAACACATCTAAGTAAGAAATGGTTTCCTTGTCCATATTGATGGTAAATTTAAAATGCTCGCTACAAGAGTTTATATATCCATAAAAGTTTTCAAGTTCCTGTCGATCCCCCTTCCAAATGAGAAATATATCGTCTAAAAAGCGGTAATAGCATGTAATGTAACTGGACCACTGGGATTCAAGGATATACTCCTTTTCCCAATTGAATAACACCAGGTTTGCGTATATGAGGGCACAAGCTGCCCCCATCGCTACCCCTTTAGATTGTTTGTAGTATTCGCCTTCGTAATAAATGTAGTTATGAGCCAATACCACTTCCATGAAATTCATAATTAATAATATCCTGTCCCATGACAATTGTCCAAGCTCATAGATGCTCTCTTGAAACCTTCTCATTCCTTCCTCTAGGGGTATGCTTGAAAAAAGGTCAATTACATCAATGGTGACCAACCATTCAGCCCCCTCAGATAAATTGGGTACTAGTCTACCCAAGAAATCCCATGAATCGAGTACTAAATGAGAATTTTTTTCAAGACTAGATTTTAGCCATTTATCGATGACTTTCCCAAAAGGAAACGTCTTGGAAAAACTACCCGAAATTATAGGTCTGAACGGGGGATCCAAGTTGTCCTTGTGGACCTTGGGTATACCCACTATAGTACCTATAATGGGCTGCTCCACTTTCAAAAAACGAAACAGGTCTAAGTCAATACTACCTTCCAATAATAAATCATCCAACAATACATCCACCTTGTGGTACCCAATATTCACTTGATTCAAAGATGATGCCTCATATTTTCCGGAATTAAATAAGATACTGTTCATCTTGTTGATATATTCTTGGGAGGAGTATAATACCACACCTCCCCCCTTATCCGGTTTCATGATCCTGATGTTGGGATCCCCCTGTAAATTCTTCAATACACAATACTCATTGTAGGTGAGATTGTATTTGTAGCTTTTGTTATTGTGTCTATTTTGCTTGCTGTACCTGTATATGTCCCCTATTACCAAATTCTCGAAAGTATCGAGTAGGTAGTTTAAAGGGGGAGTGTAAGAGCTTTTGATCTTGAATTCTTTGTCTTCTTTGTACTGAGAGCCATCAAATTTAACACCTAAATTTAGTTTCCTAATGTATTTTTTCACATCCACTATATTTTCAACTACATCTAGTCCACCGTGTGGTATAAATTTCATCCCCTTAGACAACAGGGTGAAATGTTCCTTTTTAATATCCACACCTGTATAATTGTAGATGTAAAAATTGTCGTAGGAGCTAATTATTTCATTTATTTTGATAATCTCCGGTTCTTTCACCTTGGGGGCCAGTTGACCAGGGTGACCTATCTCGTTGCCCTCCCTCCTAAAAGGTCTCCCCTTCCACTGTGGTAACCCCTCTGGTTTTCTTCCCATTCCACATCTCCCTCTAAAAAATCTTGGTAACGTGGTTCATTCCGATAATTGTGAAGAGTACTTTTCTGATTTTTGTACCCCCTAAATCTTTGATTGTCACTAAAATAGTCCCAACCCTGTTTCTTTCCTTTTGTTTTAGACACATTGTTGTTCTTTTTCTCCCACCTGTATGCCTCGCCCTTTTTGTACTGCTCCAAGTCCCTTTTAAGTTTGTTACACTTGCGTTCATATTGTTTAGTCATCACTCTTGACACCCAATTAAATTGTGATTCATACAACGTTTTACATTCACCAAACAGCATGTCAGTAGTGATAATATTATTTAAACTGTCTAATTCAGTCAATAACTTGCAAATGCGACTGTCGTTAGATTCAATAATAAACCTCATGAAGGAAAACCCAAACCCATCAAACATTTTGTTGCATTCCCTTTTGCAATTTTCGTCCAAAACAATACCCATTGGAACCTTAAAAAAACGTAGTCCCATCGGGACAACACATTTGTCTAAACATTTTTTTAAATAGTTGTTGTCCATCTGTATACTTTTCAGTAATTTTAGCTTGTTGCCCAACAATGTTATAGAATCTTTAAGATTGCGTTCCCCTTTCGCTTCAGCTACAAACTTAAAGTCATTGTTCTCTCTACAGTTGTCATCAAAATCAAACTGTCCATCTAGGAATGTATTATAATTAAAACGCCCTTTATCACTACCTAAATTGTGTGATACGGGCTGTCTCACAGTACCTGTTGGCCTTTCATTTGCTGTGAAGGCATAGGTTTTTTTGGGAACTGTTCTTTTAGGTCGAGCTCCCAATAAATTGAAGTCCACCTCCGATCCACTTTTGCTGCTTACAAGGGCAATTCTCGACTGTGGTATATTCGCCAAACGGGATCCATAAGAGGCTGGCCTATCCACTCCATCTCCTTTAACCTGAACATCTAGTACATCCTCCGTGCAGTCTTTCCGACTCACACCACGCATCGACGTCACTGCTCCAGCATTGTCAACGTTAGAGTTAGGCTGCGTCATCAGATCGATCAGTCTAGTTAGTTCGCCACGCATTATAGCCATTTCTGATTGTAACCCCCTTATTTCATCATGCCTGGGGGAAAAAATGGAAGGAAGTTCATCCAACGAGTCCATACTCGTACCACGACTCTAGAATAAATACGAAAACTGAAACCAGTCCACCAAAAGAAAGTAACTCCACTGCCTGTCTCAGTAACACTCCGTAATGCACCAGCACAACACCAGTAAAAATGAACACAATTAGTTTATTCCAGTGTTAAACTGTTGAGCGCTTTCATCTACAAGAGACTTCCTCAGAACACATGATGAATAATTTCTATACACATAAATACAATTCCGATCATCACATGACCCACCTCAATTAATATTTTAAAGTGCTAGTGCTGAATACAAAATTCAATTCCTTCCATTACTTGACAATACAATATCATAAACTCATCTGACTGAATGTTATTTAAAAAAATACATAGCATTCCCAAAATTACTAATAAAAAATCAGATTTTAAAAAATCAGATTTAAAAAATTTTTTTTAAAAAAACTCAAATGGTTTGCTTAAACCTGAACATATTTAATAGCCTAAGTTTGTATTAATGGGGCAGTTACCTACAATTATCTAATATTGGTTTTATGGAAATATGCTCGTTGATTCCAGGATACGTTGAGGCATTTAATTTAATCTGCCACCTTACTTCCTTGTCACTGACCGTCTTTTTGATGCCCCCCCCTCACATTACACCTGACCACCTCCAAAATACCAAAAATAAAATTAATACAATCCTTGTTTGCGTTAAGATGTTTCCATAACACATTATTCTCATCATGTTTCTTGATGCTGTAAATAGGTTCCTTTTTTGTGGAAAGGGGGTACCCTATTGATATGATTGTAGATCTTTGGGAGTATGTCCGGGAACAATGGGGCATAAAATTTAAGCCCCTACTAGGAGTGGGAACTGTATTAGGTATTAAACAGAATAAGGCAATTGGTAGTGACAACGAAGCCATGAATAAATATGGGAAGGCCTGTGTACTCCAACATGGACCCTTTAGTGGAGATATAAAGAGTATAATTCAGCGGAATTGGAATGTATTTAAGGCTGACAATAGGATTTGGAATATAGTAGGGAAGGAGCCATTTTTTGTACATAGAAATGGGCCCAACATGAAGCTCCTATTGGAGAGGAAACATAATAAGAAGAGTGACAGATGCAGTAATGGTGGTACAACCAAATGTGGCACCTGTAACCAGTGTCAATATATTACAGGTGTTCCTGAGTTGGTTTTACAGAACTACAACAAATCAAGAATTATTTTCCACAAGGGGAACTGTAGGTCCAAGAATTTAGTATACTTGGTGACCTGTACCCACTGCCCCTGTTTTTATGTAGGAAAGACCATCAGGTGTTTATGCAATAGAATTTATGACCACCAATACAGCATCAAGAAACATGATGAGAATAATGCGTTATGGAAACATCTTAATGCAAACAAGGATTGTATTAATTTTATTTTTGGTATTTTGGAGGTGGTCAGGTGTAATGTGAGGGGGGGACATCAAAAAGACGGTCAGTGACAAGGAAGTAAGGTGGCAGATTAAATTAAATGCCTCAACGTATCCTGGAATCAACGAGCATATTTCCATAAAACCAATATTAGATAATTGTAGGTAACTGCCCCATTAATACAAACTTAGGCTATTAAATATGTTCAGGTTTAAGCAAACCATTTGAGTTTTTTTTAAAAAAAAATTTTAAATCTGATTTTTTAAAATCTGATTTTTTATTAGTAATTTTGGGAATGCTATGTATTTTTTTTAAATAACATTCAGTCAGATGAGTTTATGATATTGTATTGTCAAGTAATGGAAGGAATTGAATTTTATATTCAGCACTAGCACTTTAAAATATTAATTGAGGTGGGTCATGTGATGATCGGAATTGTATTTATGTGTATAGAAGTTATTCATCATGTGTTTTGAGGAAGTCTCTTGTAGATGAAAGCACTCAACAGTTTAACATTGGAATAAACTAATTGTGTTCATTTTTACTGGTGTCGTGCTGGTGCATTACGGAGTGTTACTGAGACAGGCAGTGGAGTTACTTTCTTTTGGTGGACTGGTTTCAGTTTTCGTATTTATTCTAGCAGGAAACTTTAATTGTGTTCTTTTTTCCAGTGAAACAACAGACTCTAAATTCTCTAAAATTTCTCCCATAGCAAGACACTTAAATGATTATATCAATTCAAGAAATGTAAAAGATATATATGATATAAAATGACCCTGTTCTCTAAAATTTTCCCACTACTAATATAGGTTTGGGACACAAACTAATATTGACAAAGTATTAGTAACTAGTTCTTTATTATCAAAAGTAGAGAACATATCATTAATATCCTGCCCCTTATCTGACCATAATGCTATTATCTTTAATATAACTTTCCATACTGAAATCTTAAATTTTTGGCAGAGAATCCCAGGTTATATTACAAAATTAAAAAGCTTTCAAGACTGGATTTTAACTGAAATAAGTCAGTTTATGGCAATAAACAATAATGGAGGGGTATCAGATATGATTTTATGAAATGCCTTAAAAGTTGTGATATACAGAAAAATCAAGAGCTGATACCTGTTAAAAAGGAAAGAATGGGACAAAAGACTAATTGATATTCAAAATAAAATAGATATTCTAAAATGAATTTTTGCACCCAATGACGAGAACGTTTTAGACAATATAAATACATTAAATAAGGAATACCAAGACATTTTACAACAAAAATGCCTATCAACCTAGAAACAATTAAATTACACTCATATTCAATTAACCCTAAAAGTTTACATAAAATTGCAGTAAAATCAAAATACTAGAGTGAAAAGACATCCCATTAAGAAAATCACATATATAGACAATAAAACAAAAATAAAAGTTTTGGACATGAAAAATATATTACACTATTTCAGGAAACATTGTGAAAATATAGATAGCCCTAAACCAGCTGCAAATGATAAAATCTTACAAACATTTTTAAAAGACAATATTTCAGTGACTCTAGCCAATGAAAACATTGCCAAAATTGATAAACCCTTTACTTTTAAAGAATTTAAAGATCAAGTAAGTAAACCAAAAAACAATAAAGTGTCAGGGCTAGATGCCCTAATTCCTGAAGTATACAAAATCTTTCCAGATAACATATTAAAAATCTTATTAAATACATTCCGTGAAGTCAGGAATACATCTAATATCCCACCATCATAGAAATACTCTCTTGTTTTCCTTATATTAAAACCTGAAAAATAACCTACTTCTTGTTCTTCTTATAGACCTATCTCCCTTCAAAATATAGACTATAAGATCTTTATGGCCATTTTAGCAAATAGACTCAACTCTGTTCTTCCTAACTTGGTATTTAATGACCAGACAAGTTTTATAAAAATAGAAAAGTTCAAGATAACATAGTAAGACTTCTGTCTTTAATAGATATAGCAAACAAAAGGAAAAATAATTGACTATACGTTTTGAGCTAGATAAAGCATTTGATTCTCTTAGCTCATCTTACTTATTTAAAGTATTACAACAATACACATTTTCTCTAGACTTTATAAATTTAATCGGAAAGCTTTATGAAAACTATTTCCTTTGTAAAGATAGGCTCCTTTCTATTTTCTCCTTTTAAAGTTGTCCCTTATCTCTTTTAATTTGTGTCTTCTCTGTAGAACCCTTTGCTAATTATATCAGAAATAATGTAAAGATCTAAGGCTACAATCTTAATAATGACTTATCACCAAAGATCCAACTATTTGTTGATGATTTACTATTAACTAGTGGTGATATTGAAATATCTATCAGATTTAAAATTTAATAATAATAAAACCCAAACCCTCTTAATAGACAAGAACACCACTACTAAAATTAAAAACTATGAACATTTTAATTGGGACACTACACTTATTAAATACTTAGGTGTTCTCCATTAACCCTAATTTTAAAGAAACAATCTTCATAAACTATCAAAATCTAATGAATTCAATTACTCGTTTAACAGATAATTGGAACAGACTTTTTTTTTTACTTTCGAGGACAGACTAATACTAAATAAAATGATAATACTACTCAAAAAGTTTTATATTAGCCAGTCTTTGATTATTCCCCCACTTAAAAAAAATTGGTAAAAAATTTATAATATTTTATTAAAATTCCTCTGGCACCCTAAAATGTCCAGGATATTCCTACAAAGACACACAGCAAGTTGGAATAAAGGTGGAATTGGATTCCCTAATGGTAACTTTTATATGAATCCTGCCATTTTCAATGCAATTTTCTTATGGAATAAGTCCTCATACACTTCACATTGGAACTAATATATGAAAAAAACTTCTTAAATAATAAAAAAATATCACTTGAACCTCTTACTAAAATAGATATGAATATCTTTATATGGTCATTAAAATATACATACAAGAAGACAAACACAAATCAAAATCCTATTCTCTTATCAACCTGATACTAATAAATTTTAAAAGACTTATTCAATCTAACCATCTAATTAAAATGTATTAATCTCCATCTTTCTAATTGCTTTCACTAATGAGTGTCTAGTCTCCTTTGATATCATTAAAATATTAGAAGTTAAAGAAAGTAACTTGCTATATCGGAACCAATTTTTTGTCTACAAGCAAAATTCATTTGGCGATTTTTTAATTGCCAGATGCAGTTATTATCACTACAAACTCATGGGAATAATACACCTAAAATCCTGGAATTAATGTCTAATATTATTAATGGCTCATTAAGAGGCACCTCATTTATATCTTTGATTTATAAAACCATTAGATCTGATTTCACTTTTATAGATGCCTCTTACTGGAACTATTCTACCAAAATAAGCAAAGAGGAATTTACTACTACTAATAAAAAAAACTCTATTTAAAATCAATAGGAAAAACAACAATTTCCCAATGTTAGAGAATATATACTTGGAAATTTCTTCATAGATGCTTCTTGACACCACATAGAATTGCAAAAATATATAAAAGGAATGATACGAAATGTTGTAGATGTAATTCAGTAGATGCTGATTGGTTTCATATGATTGTTGCTTTTAAAATGTCCTCATTTTGGAGTGAATTTAGACATTTCTGTAAAGCCTTATGGAAAGATAACTGTATAATTTCCAACTCTCTCATCCTGTTTAATGTACCAATTCCAGAAGTTGTAACTAAAACTCAAATACATATACTATGATCAATCTGAGCAGTAGCAAGGAAAGTTGTAACAAAAACTGGAAAACTGATTCTTCTCTCTCCTTTTGAACAACAAATTTATTTATTTAGCCAAATCATTGTGTGATAAACACATTTCTATCATAAAGCTGAAAACAAAAAATTCAACGCTTAAATTAATTGCTTGGGAAAAACTGCATTTATTATTGCAGGAATGTTAGATGATTTCCTGACTGTATAGAAATGTATGATTTTGTTATGGACTTTGTATATGGTTTACTTTAGTTATGAATGTAAATATGTTTTTGTTTATTGTTTTTGTTAAAAATAAAAACATTGTTGAGAAAACAAAGAAGAATGCAGTAAAACAAAACAAATTACAAGAAAGCAATATAAGAAATAACAAACTAACCTTTCCCTCCCAGCAGTCTATGACAGAGTCTGAGTGAGCTTTTCCAGTAAAATATGTTTACTCCTTAAATACAAGGTTTAATTCCTAGCACCTTCCTCAGTTCATAGGCAATTAACCATAAGTGACCTAATCTAATTTCTGTGTGACTCACAATAGAGACAGCTCTGGTTTCTTTCCTAGTTTAAATATGCAATAAAATACACAATGCAATTAAAACATAGCGTAATGAAAATAGACCACAATATACAAAATAGAAGAAAGCAATAAAGCAATGCATATTACAAGATGGCAATATAAACAGAAACAAACTAACGTTTCCGTCACAGCAGTTTATGGCAGAGTCTGAGAGAGCTTTTGCAGTAATGCCTGGAAATGTTTAATTTTACCCCTTAAATACAAGGTTTAGTTCCTATTTGTGATTAATATTCACAATTTTTCAACTTTGTCCTGCTTTTTCTCACATAGTCCCACAGCCAGACATGTGACCTCAATCACATAATACGTTATGATAAGTATTGAGCAATTGATATTTTACTCACTCTGGGTATTGTTTGGTAACAAAACAAAACTAAACTTCTCCCCCTACTTTGGGTAAACATATGAACTACACACGATCCTCCCACAATATGATAATGATATGCAGTGAATTATTTTAAAACACAATCCCCAGGATTCATGAAGCTCAGCGCAAGGCCGGTGTATATGGTGTAGTAGTGCCATATGCATATTAATGAAGGTGCGTTGCCACCACATCCAGGTGCATAGGAAACGTGCGCAAGTGCATGGGGCATTTTTAAGTTGCGCCCGGAGGCGTGTCAATGTCAGCTGTCGATGAGCAACCTAAACTGCTGAATATTATAGTCTGCCTGCAATAGTAATCGCACCTATCAGTGTCCGTGGATAATGAAATGTATGCAAAGCATGCAAGACAGTTCCTGGCCGCACAAAATTGAGAATCAAACAGAAATGCATGCAACACAATATGAGTTTCCATCCTTGGAACAAATGATATTTAAAATCATGTGTCCGTAATGTACTGCACTGTAAGTAGCTATACCCAGTGGAAGTGAAGCGCATCATGTCAGCGCGCTGCCAATACACACTTCCAGCCCTATGGGCAGGGTCACCAGCAGTCCCACATTGGTAGTGATAGTACACAGCTGGGCAGTTGTGGCCATATAACAATCGTAAAGAAACCTGACAGTCCATATTGTATACCAAAATCACACAGACATATGAATATTAAAATGTGCTATACACATGAACAGGAACATAACCGGCACATACACATAGGATGGTATATGCGGAACCGGAAAATCCAAATGCAGGACCCATGCATGCATAATGCAATACACAACATCCCCTGTATAGCACAAAACCCGCACCCATGTCCGAATGTCCACCAAATCCAGCTACCAGCCTTGCACAGCCGTACACCTACACATAGCGAGTATTGCTCATATGTAGTAGGAAGTATCGCCCTAGGCAGTGTAAGGATTGCAAACTATGTATCCCACGTTTGTAAACATCCCATCACAGTTTCGTAAATCCAAATGCCCGCGCGTTCATGTATTGGCAAAATGTGTGTACATCCCGCGTGGGATAAGTAACCTGTTTAAACATCAGAGTTGTTTACATGCCACGATGTTTAGTACTGTACACATCTGGACAAAAGTTGTATGTGTAGTCATGGTACTGTTCAGTTTCTAGACGGACATGCAAAACATACTATGCAGGATGGAACACCTGTCCACCATGCAGGTCTCCCCACATGAATTATCGACAGAATATATTCTACTCAATCACATACAGACACCGCAACTCTCAACCTATTACAGCAACAAAATCTGGACAAAGCCTAAAATGATGGGTGGACAAATAGGGACAGATGTAAATACTGCTCTCACAAACTTCGAAAGTTCACAGAATAATAGTATGTACATTAGCATGAAATGTTGTGAAGGATGTGGGGTAGTCCCCGAGTATTACAGAGGTCCGTACATATTTACAGTAACAAACCTTCACATTTGTTTACTGTACTACTGCATACCTGTAGTTAATTCATGTCCAAAATAATAATCCTCATATGAATGAATAAAGGAAATAGTCAAATGTGAATGGGAACACCACTCACCGTGGATTATGTATTGTAACCACCCCCACCCATATTATGTATTGCCAACATAATAAGCTGCTGACAGGTGCCCAAACACCTGTGTCTGTAAACACAGGTAAAATGTATAAAATGGACAAACTCTCTCCATGTGCTTTGTCTGACATTTGAACATGGTCAGGGCAGTTCCGTTCACCAGGCGGACAAGGCTAAACCCAGAACACCACATGAACACCCTGACAATCAAAGACTTGTATGTGCCAGGACTATAAGCCTTGAAGTTCTGAATATCCCTGGATTGATTAAATATGCAGCTTGGGTCCAGAGCAGTAGGGAATAGGGAATGTGTAATATGTAGTACCGCGTTTTTCCCAGCAGGAGAATGGATGCCTGTGTTGTAAGTGAAGCGGTGAGGCATATGTTAATGTAGCTATGTACTATGGGTATACATATAAATGAGTCAGAACACCAATAGTATAGTGGTTACAGCATTCGGCCAACGTGAATGCAGTCCCTATTCAACTATGACTACAGCACATAAAATGTTAAAGTGTAATGAATGCGTCTGTGCTGTACAGACATTTAAATATGTAAAGGTGAACGTGTGTTTCGCATATGTCCATTAACCGGATTACAGATATTTTACTGGTACTGTCACAAGTAATAAAGCCCACATAAGCACAAAGACTTAGTAAACATATGTAACCCACAATAAGGATATGCAAGTGCACCTGCGCATGTGTAATCCGCTCACAGCATAGCAAATGAATGCTGTTTTCTACACGTTATTTCTATATATGGATATATACATTTGTGTATAGATATATATCCACAGACTTAAACTAAATAAATATATGAAATAAAGAATGTACAGACATATATATATATATATATATATATATATATATATATATATATATATATATATATATATATATATATATATATATATATATATAAATATATATATCTATACAAACACGTGCAACATTAATTGATATATACATAACAAACATATAAACATATGTCCTTGTAGATATAATACATGTACATAAATAGGTTACATCATAGCTATTATGGATAGACATACAGACATGCAATAAAGGTAAATACACTGCTGCTTTCCAAACCATTTCCCAGAAAGTACCAGTGTGCCAGATCTGCAAGTTCTACTCTCTAAACATGGATATAGGTGTCCTTTGCAGGACCCCAAAAATTGTGAATCTATACAAGCACCATCCTGTAATGATTGCTGCAAAGAAGTGTCATCTGCAACTACAATATAGCTGTACATGCAACAGTAGCTTGTGCAAGTGTAATAACACATGGGTTGACAGAATGTATGACATATGTCCCGATACGCGGAGAGTGGATAGTGCTTAGAAGTGTCTTCATATTTTATTATCGCTCACATTAAATATGTCTTATGACTACTGTGGAGGGGTGTCAGGTATGGGAATCAAGGGTATGCAATAATGGGCCTAGGTGCCTAGGTGTTGGTTGGCACAGATTTATTAGGTCCGCCCCATGGGAGTGATTAATATTCCTATGTGGGTATAGCACACGCCTATATCTTCCAAAAATGAAGAGCCCATCTACTGGATTTTGTGTAAACCATTGGGGGAAGACGTAGGGACTTATATCAGTGTCTTGTAAGCAATTATCATGGATGTACATGCATACGACTAAGATGGTAACCATACCTCTCAACGTTTCAGAATAAGACATCTGGACAAAGGCATTTTAAAATAAGTACAAATAGGGAATATTTTAAATATTCCTCTTACAAAGTTAGAACGTTGATAGAATAATGGATCATTCATTAGTATGAATGTTTTAAGGGTTATTAATTATAAACTACTAATGTCTGTCATCATTGTCTAACTCCACAGTCCCTAATGACTTGCCACTAAATTACCAGAAAGGCACAATATTATGAAAAAAGGAACAAAATTATAAGTCTAAGTTCGGGACATTTACCCAAAATGTGTACAGTTGAGAGGTATGAAGGTAACCCTTTCCTAAATAAATGTACAGAACTAGTGAGATTAGTTGGACAGGTGTGAAGAAAGACGTGATGACAAATGACAAAACATGTATAAGTCAAAAGCATGTACCTCGATAAATGTGATGAATACTTATGCCCTGTGATAGTCAATGTGGAAGGTTAATAGAAACAAAATAAATGTGTCCCTCAGTGTGTTATGCAGTGTTCCTGATACAGTGTTCAGTCTCCCACACTCACATGTGAGTTCTGCCACTGATGGAAAGCGCAAATACCGGTGAACACATAAGGTAGATGATAGCAGAATATGTTTTGATTAGCACCTGTTGGCTTTTGTGAGGAACCCAACACTCTGGGTGGGTGTGTCCTACAAAAGGAATGTAATGGCATCTGGCCTGTGATTTATAGGTTCATAGGTTCATAGGTTCATACTAGGCTATCTGCCCAAGGGCATTTACAAGCCTAGCCCATCGTTTTGTGGCTTACGCCACCCCTTTAGTATGGGGAACTATACCCATTATTTTGCTGTGCCTCTGTCGAGCAGTGACACTGAGGTAATCCCTGGGGTATATCTGCGATCTCCCATCCATTGGTCAAGATTTCTCTTGAACAAGGCCAGTGAGGTGCTCTGCCTCACATGTACCGGGATTTTGTTCCACAGCATAGGGAGTCTTTAGGTGATGAATCTATCCCTCCAGCACGTCCTATTAATAGCCGTGTTGAGGTTTAAGTCTCCCGCCTTGTGGCTCTGATGGATCTAGATTTTTTGAGGTGAAGCATATTCATCAAATCTGGGTTTGACATGGCCTTGTATGTTAGGCAAAGGTCACCTCTGAGCAAGCGGTAAGCGACTGAATAGAGCTGGAGTTCTTTCAGTCGGGCAGCATAGGACAGATTTTGAGACCCTTTATCCTTTTGGTGAGGAACTTTGTGGCCTCTCCAGCTGCTGCAAGTGTCGGGTCAGATACATCCCGAATGGGGCATTGTACTCAATCATTGGTCTGATGAGTGATGACTAAGGGAGACTATGACCTCCCTTGATCTAGATGAGAATCCCTTCATGATAAGGTGGGCAATGTAGAAGGTCTTCCTAACTACTTTAGCTACATGGGTGTCGAATGACAGACTACTATCAACCTGGGTCCCCAGGTCCCTGATAACTTCTTCTGTGCTCAGCGGATTGCCACCTATTTGGTAGCTAGGGGTAACCTTGTTTTTCCCAAAGGGTATGACTATGCATTTTTTGGCATTTAACTTCAGGCCGTGGCTCTGGCACCAGTTATCCGTTTCTGTGAGACCCTTCTGAAGGATATCTGTGTCAGATGTGTTTTCTACTATGGCGCCCAGTTTGCAGTCATCTGCAAACTTTGTCAGCCATAACCCTCCTGTGTTTGCTTGTACTTCGGAAAAGTAGATGCCAAACAAGAGTGGGCCCAGGACTGAGCCCTGTGGGACACCACTTGTGACAGGCTTTGAGTCTGACATGGCGCCAGCAACTCTGACCCTGTGGGTTCTGTCACTCAGCCAGTTTGCAACCCATCTTGTGATGTATGGGTTAACATTTAAGCTGATGAGTTTTTCAATGATACCCGAGTGGGGTATTGTATCGAAGGCCTTAGCCAGATCGAGGTAGGCTGTATGGACTGCCTTTCCTCGTCAATGGCTTTGGTGACTGTTTGAAGAAGTCAACCAAGTTTAAAAGGCATGATCTGCCTTTGACAAAGCCAAACTGGGTTGGATCCAAAGTCTGCAAATTCCCTATGTCTTTATTTATGAGGTCCATTATGATCTTCTCCATGGCTTTGCAGATAAGGCTTGTCAAGCTAATGGGCCGGTAATTTCCAGGGTCGGTGGAGGCACCGCCTTTGTGAAGTGGGACCACAGTTGCAGTGCGCCACTCCCTGGGTACGTATCCAGAGGTAAGACTTTGATTAAACAGCTGTCCTAGCTGTGGGTTTAATTCCTCATTGAGTTCGTGGAGCACACAGCCGGGGACACCATCAGGTCCCATGGATGCTGTGTTTTTTGCTTTGGAGAGAGCAGTTCTCACTTGGGCGCTGGAGATGTTTGGCGGGCTCCAATCGTTTGGTATAGATATCTCTCTTTTTGGGGAGAAGTTTGCACTGAACCTGTCAGCCAGTATGTTGGCAATGTCTGTAGGATCAGTAATCTTCACATCATTTTGAACTAGTTCTGAGCATATCTGGGAGTTTCCTCCTAGGTTTCTAACATAGCTAAAGAAGGCCTTATGATTGTCTTTTGAGTCTTTAGCTATTTTTCTCTCGAAATTTGCTTTGGATGATTTTATGAGAGCTCTTAGTTTTTTACTTATAGTGATCAAGGGTGTCTTACCTTTTAAGGATTTTGCTCTATCTTGTAGTAGCTTCCTCCTTTTATTGTAGAGTTTGTTTATGGCTGGGGTCCACCAGACTGGACGCTGCCTTTGGTACTAAGAGTCTTTGTTTTGTTTGGGATTGCCTTATCCATGCAGTCCTGCAGGTGCTGGTAGAAGGTGTTTGTAAGTGATTCAGCGGCTTGAGTACTGTTTTCCGCCAGCTCGGGGGCCTTAAAGGAGACCACACTAGTCTTTAGAAGTGTGAAGTCGGCTTTTGAGAAGTTCTTTACTGTGGTCTTTTTTATTTCAGGTGTGGATGGGATGAGGACCTCCAGCGAGATTAGTGTGTGGTCTGATCTCACCAGTGAGGGGTATACTTCCGGTGTTGAACATTTTGCTCCCATGTTCGTGATGATGAGATCAAGTATGTTATCTCCTCTTGTGGGGATGGTGACTAGTTGTTCCATGGCATTTGAGTTTATGAATTCCAGGAACTTTTGGGCTAGGGTGTTTGGGCTTGAGTAGTGTTCCCAGTCTATATTAGGGTAATTGAAGTCACCTAGTATGATGGTGTTTGGTGATACATTTATCCCTCTAGTGTTTTCAGGAAGGCCATGTGAGGTTCCTGAGTTTGTGAGGGTGGCCTGTAACATGCTACAATTTGCAGAGCAGTCTTGCCTATGGTTAATTGCACCTGGATGGTCTCCGATGCATCGTCGTTGCCACCAGTCTTGAGGTGTGGGTGTCCTTGATGAATATGGATACCCCCCTCCTTTCTTGGTATTGTCCGGATTTTGGGGCCGGAACGCATGATATGAGGTAAAACCTGATAGCGCTGGGGTGCTCTCAGGAGCCTTGAACCAGGTTTCTGTCACAGCACAGACATCGATGTTCTCCATACTGAGAAGGGCCTCGAGTGCGTGCATTTTGAGATTTAGACTTCTGGCATTGAGCAGCATTACCCTTAGTTTTTTTCCTTTTTTGTGTTCTAGGGTGGTATGTTTAGAATTTGAGCCTTGCCTAAAAAAGGCACTATGGGGGTGGGGTGTAATAAAATTATATATCTTGTATCAGAAACAGATACATGTTACAGGAAACAGTATTATTGACTATACCACTACAAGAAAAATCTGAAGGTATGAAAAGCACTGAAGTAGTCAGTTTAGTATTGACCGCAGGTATGTGTTGACTTGTCAAATGTCACAGCTGTATATATAGTTCCTATAGGGCTGTCACCTCTACAAATGATGAAAGTGGGAGCTGCTCTGTAGAAACGTCAGACGTAGCAGGTCAAAACATACCTACAGCCATGCATACTCCACAAATAGACATATTAGCACACAGCAAAGCTTAGGCCAGGATTCACGAAGCCTTGGCCAGCATGTACGAGTAGACTAAGAGTAGAGCAAGGCAAGATGTCTGCTGAGCTATTCAGCAATATCCTGTAGGGGCATGTAAGACAGCCCCTAAAACGAACGTTGCACGAACAATGTTAGGATATGCAAATTACCCCATTTGTAGGTGAAAGCTATGCAAATGATGTAAAATTTGCAATACATGAAACAGTAAGCTGTCCGTGCAAGAGTATAGTTATGTGCAGAAATGTACTTGGATGTTAACCGAGTAACTTTCTGCAAGTAGCTAAACGGAGCAATGTCAGCTGCAAATAAAGGATGAATTTAGTTGAAGAAGCATGCCAATGGCCAAATATAAGGCCAGTGGCATGTTTTTCCATTGGAAATTAATAACACTCTAGTTGTCCTCCCCCCGATCTCTGGTGTTTAAGTGTAGCGCAGCGGCACGAATATGCGCTGCGCTTACAAAACGAGAAAAATATGTAAAATATACATACAAATTGTAATGTTAGTTAAAAGTTAGTTCGCCATGCAGGTGAATGGCAAGCTGAAGACAACATGGCTACTGAGTAGTGGTTGCTATGTGTGGAAGCACACTTTCAGAGATGTAACCAAGCATTAGTAAGCAATCCTATGCAATTGAGGCTGAGGATAGTGAATCACAATTTGTCATGCCATATAGGCCAAGCCTCTACAGTGTAAGAGTAGGTTAAGAGGACTATTAGTGTAGAAGATAGGTGACATCATGAGTGTGTATGTATAAAACACTGTAATCTTATTGGAAAAGTGTGTCACATGTTTGCTGTCAGTTACTCATCAGTGGAAGAGGCATGTTATGATTTATCCTAGGTAAAGTCAGGAAACTGATGGTGTACGCCATGGATGTCACTGAAGTTTCTTGCAAACCTGCTTACAATGTGTTTGTGCCTGTGCACGCCTGTAAGCCTGAGTAAGCATGTGTGCACACGTGTCTGCCCGTGTTCGCGCGTTGAGGAACGAGTAAGCTAGTGTAAGATTGTTGAAGCCCGTGTAATGTCGTGTAAGCCAGTGTAAGTGTTTGTATGCATGAATATGCCTGTGTGCGTGCGTGGAAGTGGATGTGCACTTTACTGTGCTCCTATGCGCGGCGCTGCTCACTGTGGAAACAGACAGTGAAAAGGAAGGTAAACAAATAGCAGTAAGTTAACCAAGGAGAACTACCACAGCTAGCAGGTGAAAACAATCAGAATGAGCATATTACATAGCCAGTACAGTAGGCCAGCACAGTGCAGCACTTACAACTCTACAAACAGCATTCCACCATGTTTTTCTCAGACACACTGCAACACTGTAGTATACTAAGAGAAGTGAAAACTGAAAAAGCTTGACTGAGACAACATAATGTTAGGGGCTGCCATTGCTATTAGACGTCAAGATATGCAACATGCGGAGGGTTGTGCCAATGTGAATGCTGCTCAGCAACACCCAGTGAGTAGACGGAGAAGAGTGTGCAGGCACAGGGTAACCTACCAGGGGCTACATGAGCTGGACATAGTAGAGTACTATAGAGTGGACAGAGACCTCCTGCAGAAGATTGTGGAGCTGTGCAGGCCATGTCTCACACACAGAACCAACAGAGGGAAACCCATCCCAGTGGAAACCAGGGTATGTGTTGCCCTAAGGATACAAGCAACAGGTACCTTTCATAGATCAACTGGTGATATGATGTGGATTTCACAAACATCAGCATCCAGGGTACTGCACCATTTCATGAATGCCATGTCAGCACATGTCAGTGATCATGTATATATCCCCAATTCCCGTGAGGTATTGGGTAGCAATATGTGTCTTTTTCACACAATAGTGGAATACCCTGAGTACTGGGTGCAATACACTGCACACACATATGCATCAAAGCACCAGCCAGTGAGTGTGGTAGGGCCTACATCAACCACAAGGGCCTCCCCTCCATGAAGTGGTGGTTTGTGTGTGATGCCTAGCCCATAATACTGAATGTGTGTGCTGGATGCCCTGGAAGCTGCAATGCTTCCTATATGTGGCATCTGACAGCTGTACAAAACATTTGGCAATGGGGACAACCCTCATGGTCACCTAGTGGGGGATGCTGGATGTGCAGTTCAACTGTGGCTGATGACACACATCAGAAATGCACACACACATGAACAGGAATGCTGTAATGAGGCACGCACAAATAGAAAATGTAATCTAGCATGTGTTTGCGTTGCTCAAGTCACAGTTCTCGTGCCTGGACACATCTGGTGGAGCATTAAAGCACTTGTCAACTACATGTACCAGAATTGTCTGTGGCCTAGTTCATCTGTGTCACACACACACACACACACACACACATGATAGTTTATATACATCGTGTGAGTGACTGTTCATGTATGTGCTTTACTGCAGAACAGTTCAAACAGAGCAAAGTCTGTCAATAATGGACATTCATCATAGTTGTACAACCACCTTAGTGGATATGCATGCAGACCTCTCATTGCTTATGTGATACAGTGATGTACTTCAAAATACCATTGTAAATGCAAATATCAAATGACAAATGACATAGCACTTGTCTATATGTACACATTGTTACCCATTATACATATTGGGGTCTAATACCTATGTGTTACTGTTGGTATAGTATGTGTAGTAAATGTAGATAACTAACTCTTTTTAGCCTTATAGGTTTACAGCATGGGTTGGATAACACGTATCTGTCTGTATGATACCCTTGTGTAGAATAACTGTGTCATGTGCAGAATGCATTGTAGGCCACAGTATGAATTTCCAGATGTGGACAGGAATATCCCTATTGTCTTTGCTTGTAACTAACATGGCTATATGTCAAACAGTAATGGTCCCAGCAATGTGTGGCGGTCAATACCAGTGCTTACTGGTATAGTATAGTACATGAAGGATCCACATGCTACTGTGTGTCCTACATGTGTGGGTCATTTCTAAAGATATCATATAACAATTGGTTATTCAGACTGTTGAGGTTGTGTCTACTACCATAATGCAAAACAATCACAGATAGTAACAGTATCACCCACAGCATTGTGTAAAACCATATCAATCACACATGTGTAGACAAGTACAACAATATGTGTATTATAATGCATACTGGCTACCAATAGAAACTATGAAGTGTTAACAGTGTGTAATACAGGGCATGTCACCATTCCAATGTGTTCACTATACATGTACATGCAGACAGTGCACCTTCACCATGTTCACAAGTAAATACATCAAAATCTGTACTACACACATCACACACGTACTGCACACTCTGAAACACATGCTGCCAATGCTACACACGTCAGTCAAATGGCACATGGATGGATAATAAATCTTCAGAATTAACAGTACTGTACACTATACTACATTGATGATCATAGCTGTAATGCATCATGCCTGCTTACATACACCTAGAAGGAAATCACACTTTGTGTTAACATTTTAACATTATTACAGTGCTATGAAGCCACCCGGTGCATCAGCACCATGTTAGTCTGTTCCTGCATCAATGTTACACATTACAAGAGGTGGCACAGGTGTCATCATATGCACAGGGTATGTTGTTTCTTTTCCAGAGCCTGTCATTGAGCCATCCAATCAACATGTATGTATTTGTGTGTGTGTGAGGGACAACAGTTTTTGCATGGCCCAATGTTGATGCAATGTGTGTGTGTATGTGTTATCCCTAGCTGTTTGTTTTATGTGTGTGTCTGCATGTACACAGTTTCAGCATGTGTCAGCCATATACAGGAGGTTGTGGGACAGTCACAGACTGTACCTGCCAGGCTGTACAGATCGCCATTTCTGGCCATGGACACCCCTCCATGCATTCAACAATATTCCAGTCCTGCACCTGGCAATGTATACACATACATTCTTGGGATCTGTATCACAACTTGTGGATAAACGGGAGTCAGCAATGTTAACCTGATTTGCATAGTATTGCCATTTAATACATAGTTATATGAGCCATACTCATCCTCCAAAGTAATAACCACTGCTGAATGTTGCTGAGATGTGCACACAACTGTTTAAAGGTGCTGTACTATCATTGTTTTCAATGTCCCTTGTAATACCCAGCAAAAAAATAACTGGTCACTACACAACTATAACCCAGGATCACTACAGCACACAGTATGTGCACTATCACAGAGCCATAGCAGATTTAGATACATCCAAGGTGATCACGTATAGATAATGCAGCACATTCAATAGTGCTAATATCTACATACATATTACATATATATATATATATATATATATATACACACACACACACACACACACACACACACACACACACACTTGGCAGGGTTGGGATTAGAACACAGACCTAGCTACCTTATCACACTACAGCATTACGCATGTACAAAACACGCTACCATGATTACTAGATCACAGCAGTCACACAGGCATACGTCTAGCTTGCTGACATCAGCATCAAAGGCAAAGATGCTGTACCGATTCTACGGAGAGTGAATAGTGTAAACGCAATGTACTGTTGTCATGCAGTGAGAAACACCCACACACATGGCAGGATTGGGATTAGAACACAGACCTAACTACCTTATCACACTATAGCATTACACATTTACAGAACACGCTACCGAGATTACTGAACACAGCACTCCCAGAGGCATACTTCTAGGTGGGTGACATCATCTGCAAAGGCAAAGACGCCGATAGGGAATGTATGTAGTGTGAGGCATCTAAAAGTATTGCTGCGTCCCCAGGCAGCTGGAAACACACACACACACACACACACACACACACACACACACACACACACACACACACACACACTTGGCAGGGCTGGGAGTCAAACATGCACCTAACTACCTTATCACACTACAGCATTACACATTTACAGAACGCGCTACCAAGATTACTGAACACAGCACTCCCAGAGGCATACTTCTAGGTGGGTGACATCATCAGCAAAGGCAAAGACGCCAATAGGGAATGTATGTGGTGTGAGCCATCTAAAAGCATTACTGTGTCCCCAGGCAGCTGGAAACACACACACACACTTGGCAGGGCTGGGAGTTGAACATACACCTAACTACCTTATCACACTATAGCATTACGCATTTACAGAACGCGCTACCGAGATTACTGAACACAGCACTCCCAGAGGCATACTTCTAGGTGGGTGACATCATCTGCAAAGGCAAAGACGCCGATAGGGAATGTATGTGGTGTGAGGCATCTAAAAGCAT
Organism: Protopterus annectens; assembly: GCF_019279795.1. NCBI lineage: Eukaryota > Metazoa > Chordata > Ceratodontiformes > Protopteridae > Protopterus > Protopterus annectens. Next base: position 729,776,514 of record NC_056725.1, on the reverse strand, counting down.
TACTGTGTCCCCAGGAAACTGGAAACACACACACACACACACACACACACACACACACACACACACAGACTTGACAGAGCTGGGAGTCGAACATACACCTAACTACCTTATCACACTACAGCATTACGCATTTACAGAACGCACTACCGAGATTACTAAACACAGCACTCCCAGAGGCATATTTCTAGGTGGGTGACATCATCTGCAAAGGCAAAGATGCCGATAGGGAATGTATGTGGTGTGAGGCATCTAAAAGCATTACTGTGTCCCCAGGCAGCTGGAAACACACACACACACACACACACACACACACACACACACACACACACACACACACACACACTTGGCAGGGCTGGGAGTTGAACATACACCTAACTACCTTATTACACTACAGCATTACGCATTTACAGAACACGCTACCGAGATTACTAAACACAGCACTCCCAGAGGCATACTTCTAGGTGGGTGACATCATCCGCAAAAGCAAAGACGCTGATAGGGAATGTATGTGGTGTGAGGCATCTAAAAGCATTACTGTGTCCCCAGGCAGCTGGAAACACACACACACACACACACACACACACACACACACACACACACACACACACTTGGCAGGGCTGGGAGTTGAACATACACCTAATTACCTTACCACACTACAGCATTACGCATTTACAGAACGTGTTACCAAGATTACTAAACACAGCACTCCCAGAGGCATACTTCTAGGTGGGTGACATCATCCGCAAAGGCAAGGACACTGATAAGAAATGTATAGAGAGTGAGCAGTCTGAAAGCATATTACTGTCCCAAGGTAGACATAGACAAACACATGGCAGTGGTGTGATCGGGGAAACTAAATATCTACGGAGCACTACAACAACACTACATAGATACAGGATGCACCACAGACACTGCACCCTTCAGGACAGCAACCAGTGTGTTCAATGTAGGCATCCATTGTGACATTGAAAATGGACATCTGTTGCCTGGATGACCACCATCGCTATACAGGATGTCAATGGCCATGCCCACATGCTTAGTATCACACGTCTGTTTGGAATGTACTGTGTGTCCATCTACACAATGGCGTACTGGGCATGCTCACACACTTAGCAGTTGCAAAGGGCCGTCTTGCATGCACACGGATTCTAAACATGGAAGGGCACAGTATGGTATTACTGTCCCCACGTACATGAAGGCCACTCACATGTATTGACCAGTACACACTCAGGAGCTATCACAGATGTCTCAGGTGCAGATCACAGAGGTACACACCACAATCTACAATGTAGCCCTCAGACATCACCATGTCATTGGACCAGCAATACACAGCCATACATTAACACAACACCGTGTGACTCATGACCAGTGGACTGTACATAGGTCTACAGCAACTGTACAGACTACACATGTACCAACAGGGTTCCATCATGTGTTATGCATTGCAATGATACCACTGTACATAACCAGGTTGGCTCTACACATACCATGGGCCCTGGGCCTTACACAGCTGTGACAGATGACTGTCGCTGTACACGAACGAACACACATGTTTGGCTATGTCATACATGTAATTGCAGTGGATATGTGCATGGACCACACACACAACACATATGTACATAGCATAGCTTTTACTGTCCTCCGTGCAGGCAAGTGGCTACAGCAATCATACGCACACAAATGGAAGGTGGGTCCATGGCTGTTGAATGCTAACAGTACATGAGGTAGCAATGTTGACCGAGGACACATTCCCTCTGTACTAGTTACCCATGACACCCATCATATCATACAACAGTCCATGTGTTATGTATGTCAACACACATGTCCACCAATTGCAATGCATACAAACATGGCTACATGACAGGCATGTAGGACCAACACACATGTGCAATCTGTAGTGTGCATACAGCTACCATGCATGTGCAGTAGCTGATGTAAGTAACTCATCTGTGCCTAACTACAACATGCAGTTGCAATGCAGCCCCATCATTGACACCTGTATATGGTGACATACTGACAGTACGGTAGGATGTACAGCAGGTATGGATGGATGTGTGTACATAAAGTGGTGATCCACCTGTGTAGATGGATGTTTGCCGGGGACGGCTCACAGGTGTGTCACACGCCATCCTACCATTACATGTGCAAACAGTACGCTATGTTACCGTTACTTGACGGTGGAGACATAAAACCTACACAGCGGTCAGGTGTTACCGACAGTACGTCACTTGACACCTGTAACACTTACATCCTCCCGTGTGCATATAGCAGCACAATTGCCGAAGGTAGCATTGGTACACATAATGCGGCCAATACTGCTGCATGTCTGTCAGATGTATCATCATATAGCAGGTGTATCATTCACAGTACTGCCATGTGTGTTTGCTTGTGTGACCATATATGCCACATATGGTGAGGAATACATCCCAATTGTTACACACCCCTGTACACTGTTCTAGAGATCTTTACATACTGCAGTGTGGAAAGCATGACGTAGGCAGGTGTGGTGTGTGTATCACACACATCAGCTATCCATATGTGTACGACATTTGTGGTCTCCACAGTGTGTGTGTGTATGTATGTAGGTATGTATGGCTGTTTGGTGCATGGAGTGAGGGTGTATGCTACCATACAGAACACACAGGATCTCTAACCCCTCATGGTGATGCAGTCCACTACCCTGTTGATGCCATCGGTCTCAGCCGCACTGGCTACCTGTACATGTTCTTTCTCTGTGTCACATCAGGTGGGTGCACAGTACTGTGAGGGTGATGACCACATAGGCAAAGGTCCTCACCTCAACACTATATAGTGTGCATTATAGTGTTGTTGACCCTGTGAGTGTGAGCATGTTCCTGTAATGTGACAGGGTATTACTGCAACACAGTGAGGCCTCATGCTGTCAAGTGGCCTCTAACATTATCATTGGCCAGACTGCTGTGTATGACCCCTGCACCATGTCAACATGCCTGTGATGTGACCTGGTATGGATGTCACATCTCTAGCCACTGTAGCCTATTAAACTGCCCACATGCTTCTGGATCACAATATGTGTGGACATCTGTGGTATGTTAGACTTTCAGACAGTCAGGCTGAGGCTACGTATAGCATGCTGATATTGCCATATGTGCCTGTGAGTACTCCACAGTTACACATGGGAGACTGCAAACAGTGCTACCTGTAGGCACATGCAAGTAGACCATAAGGAGGGAACCAGGGCATCATTACCAACATGCTGTGACTGTTGTTACTGAGACACATACTGTGAACATATAACAATGCATGCTAAACCTGTACTACATGGTATGTCTGGTGTGTGTCAACAGTACACAACTAATGTAATATACATGTCTCTCACTATTCTCACACAACTAATGTAATATACACTTCTCTCACTATTCTTACACAACTAATGTAATATACACTTCTCACTATTCTGTTCATCCTGTGCATCAGACCATTTGAGCATGTCCCTGCACCGATGGTGTGGATGACAGGGATGTGGCACAGGCTTCATCATATGCACAGGGTGATAATGTTTACCAGGGGCATAGGCTGCACCAATGGATGACATCATGTGTGTGGTAAGGGCCAGTGATATCATTGGACATGTTTGTTCAGTATGCATGTGGGTGTTGTGGTGCCCTACAGATGTCTTTGCTGTGTGCATGTATGTGTGTACACAGTTCTGCCTTTTGTGAGGCCTACACGGGGTATTATTGACAGCTCCAGATTGTACAGACCAGGTTGTACAGCTCACTGTGTCCGGCCACTGCCACGTGACCTGTGCCTGCCAGGGGTTGCACGGGCACTACCAGGCAGAGGTACAGATTGGATACTGTCCAACGACACATGTCCACTGGAAATGTGTCCCCGCTGGGAACATCCAGGGCCACGTCCACATGGCCTGCTGTGTCCTGGTGTGGATAGCACAGCACCAGCTGCACTGCTACTGCTACCAGCACTATGGGAGCGGGCATGTGAGGTGGCATGCTCACGGTGACCTGCACTAAGTGGTGAAGCTGACCTATGTCTACATGGCCTAACCCTCACTACTACCAGATGTTCCAGCACAGACAGCTCACGCTCGCGGATTGCCATGCCACAGTCAAGAATTCTGACCATGTCACCCAGTCGCCTGTCCAGAACATCAGCAATCTGCTGTTGAGCATTTGCCAATGCCTGGTCTTTGTCATGTAGGGTACGTATAGCAGCCCTCTGCAGCCTCTGCCCTTCTCTGTTCTGCCATTCAGCACGTGCCTGTGCTGCCATTACAGTCTGGAACATGGGTCTGGTGATACCAGCTGCTGCACTCTGTCCTGCAGGTGCATGTCTGCCAGAGGTCCTCCTACGAGCAGCACCGGCCACATGCCTGTGTGGCACATCTGCAGTTATTACACTGACACCATGGTGTGTAGACACACCTTCTGTAGCCACCACACGTTCCTGCTCCACGCTAACAGATGCTGACTGTCCTTCCTTTATGGCCACTGGTGATGCGATATGTGTTGGCAGCAGAACTGTGTGCAGGGAAGAGGGGGACATAGCTGGGATGGCAACCACTGGCACAGATTCAGCCCCTGACAACCCTGCCTGTACCTCATGCATATGTTCATCACTGCTAGTATCTGTGGGGACACTAGCATCAGATGGACCACAGGAGGGTAACGCACCTACATCACCTGCGAATGCAAAGAAAGACTCTAAATTACAATAGACGCACACACAGACACACACACACACACACACACACACACACACACACACACACACACACACAGACACACACACACACACACACACACACACACACACACACACACAGACACACACACACACACACAGACACACACACACACACACACACACACACACACACACACACACACACACACAGACACACACACACACACAGACACACACAGACACACCATGCATGTGATTTGACAGATGGCATGCAGCATGCCTGTGGTACAGCAGAGGGCATGCAGCTCAGACATTAATAGTGTTAGTAAGCATACCTCCCTGGGGTGCACACTACAGCAAGCAGGTGTCATATCAGTAGCCATGCAGTTCCCACAATCATGGTAGAATGCATGCATCCCCATGATACACCATGTGGACCAGAACAGGATAACAGTACACATGGCTGACGTGACCTTGATATGTAATCTGCTGGCGTGTGCATTAACATGCATAAATGTCTGACACAATGGTGTCCTGGCACATGTACAGCATCGTAATGGGCATCACATTGTGGTGTTGTCTGTATGCCCTACAGATAGAATGCATGTTTAGCAAATGTGCATGAGCATGGAAGGGTAGTATGAGCCGTCTACATTGCTATACAGTGTGAAGTACAGCCACTGTGCCATTGCATGGCATCATGAGGCATCTATATTGCTGTACAATGCATAATATGTACACATTGCATATTCATAACTGCATGCATACCCATGACATAACTGTAGATTGTGACCCACGATGCTGAGGTGTATACACACCAAACCATGCTGTGTCAAGTGACAGGTCACTGGAGGACCTACAGATGACACCCCTGCACAACAACTACAGGGTCTTAGCTGCCTGGCAACCATGTCCACACATAGCAGACATGTCAATTCACCATTTCCCACATGACATTGATGTACCACACACACGAGGTACACAGCTAACGGTGATGTCCTACAGCAGCAAGGGAAATGTACAGTATCTGTGGCCTGATGTGGTGTCAATGTCTGTGGAAGCTGTACAGGTGACTACTGTCATGCTATGACACAGTCATGATGTTCAACATATCTTATATGGTAGACTTCAGTGACACCTCCACTAGTTGTGCACAGGCTGTTAGGATGTCCAGTGTACCACATCAACTGTATAATCAGTCAACTAAGGCTATAAGTGGACCATGTGTGGACAATGTGCAACAGGGTGTATACACATCACATCTACTGTGTGGCTACGTGTCTCTGGCCTTCCCCCATGGCTATTTGTGCACATGTGTGTGCCAAATGTGTGTGATGGCCATCTATCTAACATGTCTGCATTGTCCCATATGACATACAAACATAGATGTCAGATATGCCACCATCCACAGGGCTATGGTATGTGGGGTATGGGTCATGGAATAGTGTGACAATATTGCAGCCAGAACACTACGTGTCTGGGACATTTATGATGGCACATCACAATGTGTGCACCCAATGCAGGGGCATATAACACAATGGTGACACCTGTGGGCTGCCCATATCACAGCTCACTGTGTGGTACTGTTTGCATACCACACATGTTGTTCCAATGCATACTACATATGCCTCCATTGTAGAACACCTCCACTGTTGTATGCACAGCTGACCACACATGTAGCAATGACAAATACTGTGGTTTCAAGTCGGTGTATCATTTCATTTGTATATATTGCACATGGGTGGCCTGTGTGAATGATGGGTGATGTGACCTGTATATCATGACTGGAACGAACATCAAGTGTGCAAGTGTTAACTGGCCACATGGCAAATAGATCTATGCTTTAACATGCCTGATACTGATGACAGTCTCACCTGCAATGACTTATGTCTGTGCGGCACGCCAGAGGTACCTGTATAGGGGTGACAGCAGTATGAACATTATCCATGACTGTATGACAGCCACAGGGTGCACTGTGCATGTTAACACATTCGCCTGTATAATAACATATAGTATGCACATGTGTGCATACACAGGGTAGCATACTGTAGTATGCAGCATGTGTGTCCACATACCTTGCATATGTTGTTACTTTACATAATGTACAGTGACACATGCAACTAAATGGGATATAATAGCCATATGTGCAGTACTGACTTACCAGGCAACTCCAGGCTCATTGGTTGGGAGACACCCACCTCCTCGATGGCAGCTAGTGTTTGTGGATGCTGTTCTGAGGGTGTCCCCAGACTGGCCAGTAGCTCCTTGGTGTGTGTGAGTGGGGACTGGGTTGGTGGCACACCACCTGTTCCACCTTGTTCCCTGGTGATTGCAGTGGCATGCTGTTTTGCATGTCGTATCAAGTCCGTGCAGTGTCTGCGCACCTGCTGGTAGGTGCGGTTATGGCCACCCACATCGTTCACCCTCCTGTGAAGATCCTGCCACAGGTCATCCCACTGCTGGGAATGCTGTGGCACATGGCTGAAGAACACCTCATAGTTCTCATGGAGGCACGGGATGAGGACATCATCCTCCTGGCGGCTGTATGCTGGAAGGCGTGTACGAGGCATTATCTGTAAGACATAATGATGGTGACAGGTTACACTTTCAGAGATGTACAGAGATACTGCTGCACATACATTTCTATGACATCTAGTACATCTGCACAGTTATCTTTGCAAATCATCATGACACTGACACTACTGACGTGTTTGTGTCACACACATGTAACACCCATTATGCAATGGATATCATCACCATATATGTGTGTCACCTCATTACAGTGTTCATACTCCATGTGAATGCTGTCTTGATGTGGGCATGTCTATTTGCCTGCACTGGTGTTCTTACCTATCTGCACATGCCTGGATGTGTCCACTGTAATGCTGTTGACCTTGATGCTGTGTATATGTCACATATCAACACAGACACAGCCTTAATGGACTTGAGCAGTGACAATGCACACATATGCATGGAAACCTGTACATGCATGTGTTTTGCCATATACATCTACACAGCACTGTACAGATGTTCAACATCCTGCCACAGATCACCTGTGTTGCACATGTGATAGACATGGGACAATAATGGCTAGTCGGACGTCATTTGCAGGGATGGTTATCAACCATAGCATGTATGAGCAAGGTTTCCTAGCTGTAACAGACAGCCATTATGCCACTGTGAGGTGCATCAGTGCCACATTATTAATCCAGACAGTTGATACTACATCTACCATGCGGCCATCACACCATGTATGACTGGGATGACATGTGCAGCTTTGATGGACAGGGTTGCATGGTTTGGCAGGAGTATGTCACATGTATGGCACAGGGATCTGTCCAGCATGTGGCAATCCTAGTATTAGGATGGTGGATGTCCATGACGTATGTCTTACAAATCAGGATATGGACATGTAGCATGTCCACCATCATGGTGTAGCAGATGTCTTTATGCAAGGTAGACAGCATGCTGCATAGTGGAGGTGAGGATTGTGAAGGCTGGTATCGCCCAATCACGCATGGCCATTACCCCTTAAAGGTGATATGTGATCCAATATTGGTCACCCCAGTGCTGTATATGCCAGTCCAATGATCTCCACTCTCACGGATGGCACCCTGTCATGACATGGGTACCTTGTATGACTACCTAAGGGACCTGGAGACGTCACCAAGTCAGGGAGGTGTACTGCACAGCACCATCCCTTACACAGTGTCCATAATGTTGACCACAGCCTAGGTGGTAGTTGATGGGTACAGGGATGTTCACCTAGCGGTGACAATGCTGATATCATCCATCAGAATGTGCACATATGTCACACACCTCACCCACACAGCCCATTCTGTATGTTGTTCACAACACTGACACAGCTATTCCTCATAGGTCGTGGCCATTCACATCCTTACATACACAGATGCCTAACATTTGTCTGTGTGGTATGGGCTACAATGAGGGTGGAGTACAACTCATTAACCCTGTTCTACTGCAGCTGGCACTGGTGTGATATGCACATGTCACTCTGGCACCTTTTGTAGTTGTGAGTCTGTCAACAGGCCACTGGTAGAACACTCCTGTGACATACAAAGGTATTTGTAATCAAACATCCGTACTGTCTTGTGCATCTGTACTGCTAACATCTACAGTGATAATGGTTCATGGACATGCACACCATACTCAGCAGGGTTATGGTGCGGTGCCACCCATTATGACTGTCGTCACCACTTGTGGGTTGATATTATCCAACACCCTATTTGTATTGTATGGTCATGGTAGGCACTTGTTCAGAACTTGTGAGCATGTCATGAGCTATTGATTAATCTAGCACCCATTCCACACCATTTCCCACAGGTACACTGGCTGTCCTAAAATTTCCAGCTTGCTTATGGTACAACAGCTGTTGTACACACGTAACTCACATATCCTGTGAGACATGGTTGCATATACAGGCATGTCCAACTGTCACGTACCAGTGCTATTGCCTGTCTATATGATGGATATGTCGTACATGTGGCAATAGAGCAATTGTCTCATGTACACATTCAATGCTCACCTCCCAACATATGACACTACAGCCTGTGGGGGATGCACTTATGCAGCCCTGCTGGGGGTAATGCTGTCACCAACCCTGACTGTACCTGACAGTCATGTGAGGATGTGTAACATTTGCAACACACCCCACTCATCACATAGTCTCACATGATCTCCACCACAGGCCACATACGAGGACAACTTGTGCAGTACCTCTCCATACTCTGTGTAGGCACCAGAGGCAACCTCCATCACGGAACACAACATCACCAACTTATAGCCCACAGACTCATGTGTGCCCATCACATACAGCCAATAGGGTGTTATAACATACACAACACACCAGTCATAGGTGACTCTGTAGGCAGTCACACTGCAGTTCCACACAGCAGGCTACACAAGGCAATAGTCGCTTACATCTTGCTGTCGGGTAACTGGTTCTGCAACATAACCTATGCACCCATGCCACACCTCACCAGGTACAATGTGACTGTCATTCTCCATGTTAGTGTGACTGCCCTGAGATGCCACTTCACAGATTACATGTGCAGGGACATGCAATAGCTCACCAGTCTTGTAGCCCTGAAGGTGTGGGCCAAGCCCTGGGGAGCATTATGCGGTCATCCGGACCAGATATCACTGTACAACGACTGACTGTGTCACTTCAACAGTTGCCTATGCTTCTGCTGTCATTCCACAGGCATCTGGTATCTGTCCGCTTTGACTGACCTGGTCAAACACAATGCTTTGGCACAGATGACCTGCACCTGTCAGCCCTGGGAGTACAGATCACATGTAAGGCTCTTGCTGCTTCTGTACTGCCTGTCTTGCACAGTTTCCAATAACAGTCACTGGCAGAACGGGAACTGGCAAGCAAGACATGGGGTCATGTGACACAATGCTTGCATCTTCCTCTGTGACACACACAGACAAGGCACACCTTATAATGCACCACTCCAATATCTCTGCAGTGACTGGGACCTGCCTCTAGGCTCTGCAGAGCACACCTGCAATGACAGGTTATAGACAGACCATACCTTTCAGGCACATACCTGGACCGGAACACCCACAGTTGAGGTGTTCCTTATCCCGCTATGTTGTACACACATCCTGGCTAGTTACTTAGCACAATACATCAGAGGTGACTGTGTCCGGAACCGCTATACACATTGTAACAAGCTACAGATTCAACAACATACCCCACGGTTACCAGACCTCATTTGTTGGTGTACTGGACAGTAGGGCTCAGACAGCTACTACTGATGTGTGACTGACACTACCCCACACTTAACTGGGATAGCCACTCATGTACCGACACATCCATGAGTCATAACCTCCACTCGGCTGGATCAACCCATACACACCACCTCCAAGACCAACATTAATATTGACATAAACACTACCAACATGTGACTGGTGTTCCACATCTGGGGTTATCCACTCATTGGTGGATTCCAAACATATGCTAATCATCCTTGTTAGCCACATCCTGGCACCACACCCTTCATGGCATACACAGTACATGAGTACTACAACACCTACTAAAGATGTCTTATGACAGCAGTTGTTAACGTCATGACACCTGTGCAGATGGACAATGCACATACAAATGCTGAAACATACCCCAGTGCACTTCATTAGCATGTACACGACTGCATGGATCATGCTATTCCACACAGAACCATGATGGTACACACCAGATAACAGACGTCACTCTGGTGGTCAAGTTCCATGGACATAATGTACAACAACAGGTGGAGGCTGTTGCACAGTGGTGTACAATCCCATGGGTGGGGTAGCTCATTGGTCAGCCTCGGTAGAGCCATGGGATCCCTCATCACATACCCCAAGACTAGCTACGTAAACATTACTGCAATACATTCCGGGGTGTACCACAAGGCATTATGGTGGTATGTCAGTAGTCAATGGCAATACCCACATCTGCTCTCACATACAACAGTCACTCTTGAACATTACAGACCCAGGTGATGTTGCCAACATGCTGGCGGATGGATTCATTGCTAACATTACACCCTCTCACTCACTACAGGGCCACAATCCATGCAGGAACATTGCGGTGTCCCTGCGGTCACACCTACACAGTACTAACCTGCACTCTATATGTTTTGGGACACTGGCCCCATGTCACCTTCCAAAGTCCCAGGCTGTGATGTCCACAAACTTCTGAACGACATGTCTCCCCACTAGGCCACCATATTCAGTAATAGCCTTGTATCAGACATTGTGGCCCCTGAATGGCACACAGCAACATTTATCACACTCCACACAGGTGGCACTATAATGCATGAGTGGGACTATAGTCCTACACACCTGACTGGACCATTCTGCACGGCTATGGGGCACATCATCAAGGACATCATTCACAGAAACATTGTTGGGCTCCGGTCCTTTGATGCCACCCGGGTTGGACTTGTTAGGGCCAGAGCATGGACCCTATGCCTGGTGGACTCCTTTCATACAGTTACCAGGGTAGTTGATGATGGTACGGGAGTCCACACATCCTACATTGTCCTCTCATTGCCTTTCAGCACCGTTCTCCATTCTAGTATTGACAACATACACATCCACCTGCACATTGTACCCTATGTCTCAGGATGTTATGCAATGTGGGGCATGGACAGGACACACACAATGAGGGTAGCATACCATAGTACCCACTGCATTTCAGTTACATTTGGCATACCACAGTCCTCAGTCATAGGGCCCCTCATTTTCAGTATATGCTTCCCTGAGGTACAGGCTAGCACAGAGGGACTTTTCCTGCCTAGCTTTACAAATCCCTGCATACAAAGTGCCATGATTGATCCACTAGCTGATACTGACTCCATCCATATGGGATACCTGATATGAATATCATGGCCTCAAGCTGCATGACACAAGGTGCATGAACATCACCTTTGCATTACACCATTCACCCACTGACTATCACATAGGTGGTAGTCCCCTACATACATGTCACATTGTACATGTTTGTAGTATACACATATGTCGCACCCACTCCTGTGGTTACCATATTGCCACTGTGGTGTGGATATCCTTCTACGTGGCCACACTTATCTGTACTTGGTGTGTAGCTGGTACATAGGCACCCACTGTACCTCTGAACTCAAGACTTCTACACACATTCAAGGGTACACCACCCCATTTAGGGTGTACTTTACACAACAGCTACAGCTTTACATACCACAACATTAACACGCCATGATGTTTATTGAGCTCCGACAGTTAAAGTATATGGCTGAACTACAGACACCAAGTCTGTACACATTTGCATACTACATACTCAGGGGTGACCTCTGCTGAACAGACAGGGCCCATGTCCACAACAATATTAATGGATATACTCCACATACGCGACATAAGCAAAAGCCACTGTGAGCAACATGCTCATGGATATGTGCACACCACACAACAATGAGTGGGATGTGCTTGAGGGTTACATTCCCAAACCGGACACTCACCATGCTTTGGAACATGAGTCCTATGTACATCACGCAAGGACACTCAGTAGCACTGTTCATATGATACCTCCCTTGGTTGTTGGGAGACACATGTACACCAGGGATCACTGCAGTGGCTGTACTGTGCAGAGGTGCAGGTAACACATGGCTCTGCTGTTCACAGGACACTACCCTAGAGAGGTGCCACTGGTGTGAACACTGTAGTTGTGCTTACACATAGACTTGCCAGACTGCATAGTACCCCACTATGAACCTGTGAAGCTATTACATGTCCTTTGTGCATGGTTACTTGGTAGCCCTTCCATTTAGATTAGCTATCATGCTATTACAATGTTCTGTGCCTACAAGCCATATGTATCCTGTTATTGTACATGCCAATAGAGGATACCTTTGGTATGCATGATATGCCTGTTATGCTGTGTAGAATATCTGACATATCTACCTACAATACTATACATTACACATATTTTACATAGTATCCCATAATGCAAAGCATACTTGCACAGCGGGACCACCTTAGACATGTCATTGTCATTATATGCCCATACACATGCCTACTGTGATAGTATATCAACATATACTATCCCCTGTTATGGCACATACTTGTTGGACGTACCCTACCACTGATGGCGGGTTGTATGGAATTGTTCTGTTTAAAGCCATCATGTAGCATCCCTTGTGGTGTCTGTGATGTGTACCTTGTGGCCCACTGCTGGATGCACAGTTTCTACAAGCTTAAGTATGCTCAGCAAGACATCACTACATAAATACCTTTTCCCACTTTATGCATTGCAGACACTTTTAATTAATGCAAACCAGGCTATACATACAGTAAATAATTAATACAAAACATGCTATACATAAACTTACATACCGAGTGTTCTACATACCTTGTTATCATTACGGACTTTCATCTCTATCTCTCTCACACTGCTTAAACAGGTATTTCGTATGAGCATACGGTTTGAATGTCTGGTAAGTCATCCTTATATACATTGATACCTGTAACATGTGGTTTCCTGCCGCCAATTGGTGTTCCTGATTGACTAATTACTTGCATATCAGCTGTGCATCTACTCCATTCACCAATTACATGGCAACAGTGGGGTATAATTGAATTCTCCACTTGGGCGTTGCCCATTTGCCCTACTTTCGGGGAGACGGCCTGTATTGCATTTTGTTATGTGTAATTGCAACTGCTATGCATAGAGACAAGTATACTTTGGATTCATGTCCCCCGTGGATTGTGTGTGACAGCTAGAGTACGTGGTTCAACATGTGGGTGTACCTGTCATCCCAACATCTGATAATGGACTATTGCAAACAAAACCTGTAACATCGCCGTTTGTTCCATTATACAACGGCTGCAATTTTGCATGGCGCCTTTAATTGTGTCTCTCACAAGGTATGTTAATGGTTCTGCAGATGTAATTGACTGACTGGATGTTTGTGCTGTTATTACAGTCTGTATTGCTATAGTTTCTAGTGTGGGGGATGTCGGTGGGTGTACGTAGCATATACAGGTTTGTGGGGCTTGCATTTCTACATGACATGTCATTGTCGTTATATGCCCATACACATGCCTACTGTGACAGTATATCAACATATACTATCCCCTGCTATGGCACGTACTTGTTGCACTAATCCTGACTAACACTCTATGCCATCAGACAAATCCCTTCATCCTATAACCCTAACCCCCCCCCTTATCTTACACACTCTCCCTTTTAACCTCCCCTTCAAACTACTTAACAAAAAAAAAAAAAAAATGTATATTTTATATTGTTAAGCTTTTATATTGTTAACTGTATAACCTTGCTTGTAATTTTTTTTGGCTCATTTTTGTGTTTACTCTTTACATATTGTTTTCCCTTACTTTCTTGTAATATAGTAAATGTACTTCTTCTTAAACTCTGGAGCTTAACTCCTCGGGCCTCTACTGAAAATGGACATGTATCCAGCTAGACTAGCCCGGTCAACAAATGTAAAATAAATAAAAAAATAAAAATATTCCATATATATGTGTGTGGGCTCCATCCCTAATTAAAGAGCTATCAGTTAGTAGACTTATGTTACGGGATTGTACATTGGGCCATTGCTAATTGGTTTCTATATAGTATGCAGTTGAGGTTGATACTTCCATACCTCCGGAATTGCAGTGATATGTAAAGGGATATGTCTACATGACAGCTATCCCATGTATTTCTGTCCCAGATATTTGCAGTCATTGCGGTTGTGTTGGTAACAGAACCTGTTTGCCATGGGTTGCCACCTTTTCATATGGCCATTGTTGGACACTTGTGGGACACACAGCGGTGTTTACAGGCCAACACATAGCCATGGTCAGTACACAGGATAGCACATACTTTTATCATCAGTACATACCTATTGTTGTGGGACTTTGGCTACTTATCATATTGCATGTAACATTTACGTTTCTTACATACAGGCATAACTATTTAATGCAACTATTACATTATATATGGGACATATTATTGTCCTATGATCTCGGACATTTGCCCTTTGTAATGTTTTATGTCAGGACACATCTGCCCAGGGAGGGGCTGTCCCTTCTAATGTGGGAGAGGTGGTAACCGCATGCCTACGGCTAGCTATACCCACACCTACCGTAATGATCTACCTCCAAGTTGGCAATAACAGACACATGATGTGTACACACACACACACACATTAGAGTCACATGGAGACGCACATGGCACCCTCAACATGCACATACACAGACTACAGCACTCACAAACACAGTTGGACACAGTACCTACGTGGACCGCAACACCGGCAGCGGTAACTAAATGTCCATTCATATCATCATACTATTACTCGCGGTTGTACTCTTCTGGTACTGTGTTCTTTCGGTCTTTCAGCCTCGTGGTTATGCATGTTGGTATGTTACACATTCCCCAGTTGGCGATATCCTATTTATTTGTACCTCCAAGGTGTTATGAATGTCGTTGACCTATCTATATATATTTGCAAATATCGCTGAATCCGTATATATCAACATATATCACTCTATCGCCCTTTCTATCTGTATTATATATATGTATATATGTGTACATATATATATATATATATATATATATATATATATATATATATATATATATATATGATGGGGAAAGTGACAGGCAAGCTACACCTTTCATTGTGTACTTGTTGGTGTATACTGTTTCCTGGACTCCACACGTTTGTGTCTGTACCTGTCACATTACACACCTGCCGTAGGTTAGGGTTACCAGCTGTCTCACTCTGCGAGGGACTGTCCCTCTTTGGGCAGTTGTGTCCTGCAAAATATTTGTAAACATGGCAAATGTCCTGAGATTTTAGAACATACATATTTCCTATAGTTTATGTAATAGTTGCATAAAACAGTTATTCTGTATCTGAACCACCTATATGTTATAGAAACAGAATAAGTAAGTAAACATTACAGGAATGAGCTTTTATCTAGGCAAAACAGTGAAGTTCTGATTTTCGTACTGGCTGGGTGTATGTGTCAGCCTGCAGACATCTGACGTATGTCCCACATTGGTCATTTGAAGAGGTGGCAACCCTATCATAGGTACATCTTGGCTAGCAATAGTGTTAGGTGATTCTATACATGATTGCATGTTCTACACCTGGCAGTGGTTGTTTTACCCTTCAGAGCACTCGCTATTAGTACAGGGGTGAATAATGCTGGTTTCACCTGTTCTGGACATCATTGGCCGTGATCTGTGCGATATTCGGAGAAGCTTGTCCATGTTTTGTGCATATCCATATAGTCATATTTAAACGTCGCTTACCAGCAGTGGGCAATGCATATTCCCGCTAATGTGTGCTAAACATGATCTGATGACCTGCATCTGACATGCATTACTCGTGCCTTCGGGATTACGTTACATCCCTTGCAGGACGTGGGACCGGGAACATGCACAACGGTCACTGCATTTAACACATGGCCATCTGGGATTTGTACATGTGTTATGTCGTTTTGTATGTGGAGTATACTACGGCTGTTACTCCATTCTGCACTCACATGGGTAACTCAGTTAGTTTGCATATTGATGAGTCCAGTTAATGGTATGTCCATGTGATGTTTACTGGATGTGCTCCGGCATTGGGTATGTATATCACAGTGAGCCACACACGATACTGTGCTACACCTTCAAACGACCGTAGGTGGAGCATGCTGGGGTGACGAATACCTGTCATGGGTACACCCCATGCCTTGACACAACATCCATGATTATATTACGTGGAGCCCCTCATTAACGCAGCAGGGACTCCATGCTGAGTGTGTGCAGAACAGTGCTTACACACATGTGCTCCCACGATTGCCTCTGCTCTTCTAAGCGACAGTTGTTTACTCGATGTTGTGGCAACAGCGGACACTGTTTGCCCTGTTTAGTATATGGCCTCTGACAATCGGCCGTGTACCTACCGATGTACCTGGGAACCTATACACACAGCACCACCATATGCTGATAGGCGCATGTACTGTTCAGGTGTTGACATTCCGTGTTCCAATAGCTGTTGTGTGTACAATGTTTGAGGGCTGCCTATGTAGGATTCACACAGTGGGCCACCTATACATTACAATTTACAGGTGGTCATGTTTGTGTGCCATCCATTTTACTGTGTATGGAGGTGGAGAGGTATGTCAGTCCATAGGGGCCTACACTGTCAGTGTATGTGCTATACGTTCCCTCTTTGTCAAGGCATAGGCATATTGGGCACGCCTCCATCTGCCTACTGGGGCTGGCACAGTATGTTCATGGTCTGAATCCTTCTGTGCCTGTGATGGCCTTGGCAATTGCGGTGAGCTATGATGGCCTTCACCATTGTGTCCCTGGTGCAGCTGTTTCCGCAGGATCATATTATGTAGCATGGCACATACTATGATGATGTGGGCACAAGTGCCTGGAGAGTACTGCAAGACTCCACCAGATGTTTCCAAGCACCGGAACCATGAATTCAGCATTCCAAATACACGCTCTATGATGATTCTGGTTTGTGCATGTGCCTCATTATGGCGTTCTTGCATGGGTGTGTGTGCATTTCTGATGGGAGTCATCATCCACGGCTCCAGTGCATAGCCGGCATCCCCCACAAGGTGGCCATGTGGGATGTCCCCCCTGACAAATACCTGATACAGCTGTGAGGCATGTCAGATATGGGATTCATGGTAGCTTCCAGGGCTGCCAGCACACACATCCATGATAATGCACTGGGCATTGCACATGACCTGGCAGTTGATGGAGTGGAATCCCTTGCGGTTTATGTAGCGCCTACCATGCTCACCAGGTGGTGACTTAATTTGTATGTGCGTGCACTCAATCGCACCCACTACCTCTGGGTAGTGTACCACATAGTGGAAGTGACGCATGTTGCTGGCCAACTCCTCCTGAGTTTGGGGGAAGTATATATGCTCATTGGCATGTGGTAACATGGCATCCAGGAACTGGTGTAGTACCCTGGATGCTGATGCCTGTGAGATCCCCATTATATCTCCAGTTGGCCTTTGAAAGGTACCTGTGGCTAGTATTCGCAAGCTTACACATACCTTCGTGTCCACTGGGATGGGTTCCCCTCTGTTGTTTCTGGTTCTCAGGCATGGCCAGCACAGCTCCACTATTTGCTGTAAGATGTTCCTGTCCACCCTGTAATGCTCTACTATCTCCAGATCATGTATCCCCTGGTAGGTTACCCTTGGTCTGAACACTCTTCTCCTCCTCCGGGGCCTGCGGTGGTTGTCGGCATCATCCTCCACAACACCGTCAGTCTCTAATACATGCTGATGAATCATAGCTATGGCAGCTCCCAACATGTACATTTTAAAAGTTCCCTGGGTGTTTACACCTATGGTGCAGTGTTTGGGAATACACAGGTGTGTGTAGGGTGCTTTCACATTTTATACTATTGTGCTGTGAACACCGATGATGTCATAGGGTGTGTATGTACGATCGTAGCTACAGGGTATCTTATGTCTTTTACTACCAGAACTACTATTGTGGTGCCTTTGGTGTTGAATTACATTTGGCTGCCGTGGATTACCTCTTGACCTTCTTTTTACATTTCTGCACGTTCCACCTTCCATTTTCTGGCATGCATCCAGCAGCCTGCTTTCATTTGTACTTTCCTAGACCTGGCGTATCTTGTGTAATGTGTGCTATAGCCAGTCTACTGTCGGTTTGCTTTGCTCTGCTATGACAGATCTCCTATCTTTGCAATCCAATGCCTCCCCTCCTTTCTTTGCATTACAATGCCTCCCCTATCCTGTTTTGCAGGTTTCTGCGAGCAGACTTGTCAGCTGCCATCGATTGGCCACCGTGAGTTGATTGGTGTTGATTGCTCATTAGTACTCCAATTACCCTACTTCGGCATTTCCTTCTTTTCTTCCTCTGACCTTCCTGTTTGTGCTATTGTTCGCGCCGCGTGCATCCGCTTACTGGGTTTCGGGCACGTTTTCATCCCCGTACACATGCGCTTTTGATCACCATGTGTGCTCTCAGCTAAACGATTCTATACCTTCCTCCCCACCCCTGTCCTGCAGTTTTGCTTAGCAACAGCCAGGCCAGATTTGCATTGCTCCAATGTGCTTATTGCTACAGTGGCATACCCCTCTGCTGATGTCATGTATCTCCTCTGAGCCACTCCTCGGTGTTATAGCGCTGCGCCGTATGGTACAACCTTCATCCGGCGGCACATTTGTGATTCAGTATTATCTGCCTCATTTGCATGGCATTGACTACTAATTCATAGTTACCACGCAGAACACTGTCGCAGGCCCTTAGCAACTCTTGCACCTTGGTTGTGGTGTTCCATGCCTACCATTGTGTATTATGATATAAACCTGATTTGTATTACATTGCGATTTTATGACATTTTTATATAATTTCTTTATGTTCCAGTTTGCGCACACATGCCCTGTGGTTGTACTGTGCGTTACTGTGGACATGATATTAAATGTTGTTTTTTAGGTGTTGTGCATCTTTTCTTATGCCATTGGCTGTGTATTTCGCCATTGGCATATGTTAACTTTGTAATACATGAGTCTGGTCCGCTACCATAGCTCCAATGTTCTGTTTGGGAAAATGTAAACCATGTTTTTTGGTTTACATTTCCGTTGGCTTACGCTACACCTGCACCACTTCATGAATCACTATCTGCCTTCATTTGCATGGTGCGACACTGCACATGGGGTGATTAGCATACCTATGCCGAGGGCTGCGCAGTTCTGGCGTACGCCGGTAGTGCACGTGGTATTGGATCGTACCTGAATAGCTCGACGGCCATTCCGCCTACGCTACGCCTGCGCCTGGCGCAAGCTTCATGAATCCCGGGGAATGTCTTACCATGAATCTTGCATCTCTCTTTGCTGATGTAAGTCAGTAGGGAATGCCTTAACAATGTGTTAATAATTTACACAGCCATGTCTGTTGCAATGCATTTGCAGTGCATTGTGAGAGTACACTTGGAGCCATTACAAGAGTAGGGCAGAACAGAAAAACATCATTATTCTTTTGGAAAACTTGGCTAGCCTTAGAAAGACCCCCCAGATAGTTAGTCTAGTAACACTATATGAATCTATGAGTAACAGAACCATATTTTATTGAATCTTTTAAATTACTGCTTAATAAGCAGCACAATGAATCTGTCTGGGGCAGCTCATTTTCTCTTTCAGTACTATATAACTGAACTAAACCTTCTATCATTCAAAAACATAAGACAAACATCAGAACACTGGTTATTTTATAGTGGATTGCTGTCTAA